>NC_054557.1:15979894-16032394 GCF_017654505.1 Polyodon spathula | reverse complement strand
CGCTGTGTTAATCTGTCTGAAAGGGCGTTGAGAGAAACAGTGACTGGAAATCAAGAGAGGCAGGACTGGAATAAACCAAACCGCCATTAATCTGGGATATGGATCCTGGTGCTCTCTATCACCAATTCATGCAGCTTCATTTATCCAGTAATCTGGGCCATGAGCTAGACTTTTAACTAATGTCACCAACAGGTTTGAAATTACTTTGGGTGGATATTGGTGACAAGCAAGCAGCACTGAGAAAAGTAAGTCTGGAGACCACACTATGCTTCCAATGGCCCTGATGCTGGCTGGAGGACTGTGTACAGTATTTATATATCAAAGCAAAAAATAGATCTGCTTTAGTGAGATAAATCCCAGCCCCAAAGGAGGCAAGCTAGCAAAAAATAAATCTACAATCCATAGTGTTACTGAAGACCATACAAACCTGCTAGGAAATAGTTTCACGACATTTCAGCTTTAACATTCCAGTGGGGAAAGCGAAACTAGAGGTGAAAAAAGAAAGATTTCACTTAGGATAATAAAAATATTGATCAGCTTGTGCTACTGAAGGATGAAATCAATACCATTACACAATAAACGCTTCTGCTGGATGTACACTGAGTTATCTGGAAACATTTACATTACAAATAGCTATCTATCTCTCTCTCTCTCTCTCTCTCTCTCTCTCTCTCTCTCTCTCTCTCTCTCTCTCTCTCTCTAATATATATATATATATATATATATATATATATATATATATATATATATATACAGTGAAGACAAAGGGTGTTTTGAAAGAAATTTCACGAATGTTGTATTATTATTATTTCTTATTTTATTATTATATTCAATAATAATAATAATAATAATATAATTTTCTAATTAACTTACTAATTAATGTGAAAACATTGAAAACATGGATGTCATTAGAATATTATGGGCTAAATTATTAAAGCTATTTACTCATAATCGTCATTAATACATTCTCTTTTCTTAAAGAAGTCCCTGAATTAAATGTAGTTTATTTCTGGGTTGGTAGCTTTATTGGGTGTGTGTCTGCTATCTGGAAGAATCGTGCTAATGACAGTTCAGAGTAAATAGCTTTGAGAATCCAGACCTATGAGTGACCACAACAGACTGCACTAGGAATAGGTTATGCAGGGTTACATATCTTTTTATTACAAACTGAGAACACATGTCCTGTATAGTGAACAAAGCCAGTGGAACAGCCAGGTCTCACTGTAGTAAATGTGAGGGTGTAACATGTTGTGTCATTATCTCTGTTAAAACCCCACCTCTGTAGAAATCCAATATTGTATGCAATACACATTACGTGAAGGGACCCCACTTTGGGATGGAGTTATAAGGTTGGGTGTTGGTTATTATAACTAGCGTTTTATTAAAGACTGAAAGCTAAATATTACTATATTGGGTTTTCAACGCACTCGTAGGCTAGCGCAATGTCCAAACCAGCGCACGCACTGAAGCCGAATGTCACCAGGTTGTATCTGTTAGTTACCCTTTCAGTTTATCGGAGGAAATGCCACCGAATTTACATGAAGTAATCCGCATTACACAAAGGGATGTCCGCGGCTGACACTGAACGCGGAGTTTTCGGTTTCCTCTCACACATGAACGCTTTCCCCTTTCCTCGCTCAGCACACCTGCGCGGCTGCACTGCAATTTGCATTGCCAGCAGTCTTGATCATTCAAGTGGAGCGCTGGCACAGAGTGAGGCAAAGCAAAGGGAAAACGAGGCGGTTCGGCTCCTGTGTAATGCAAATGAGCAGTAATCATAGCTTCAGGGGACCCCCCCCCCCCCCCCCCCCCCCCCCCCCCCCCCCCCCCCCCCCCCCCAGTCGAGGTGTTCGATACTTTATGTGTTTGAAAGTTACTGTTGCGCCCGTACCCATAACACAAAAATGTGGTGCGGCTAGTCCATTACTTAAGAGTAAGTGACATTTCTATTAGCTGACAGCAGGAGAGATATTAGGGTCTAATCTAAGTGTGGAAGGGACACCTTCCTTTTTTCACGCATGATAGGAGGGTATAATTCATTATGTTACATTAGCTATGTATTGCTCTCCTTATTCATTTCAAATATATAGTTTTTTATATAAGTGTGCTGTAATGTGGGGCTACACTTACATGTATTAATAATAATAATAATAATAATAATAATAATAATAATATAATAATAATAATAATTATTATTATTATTATTATTATTATTGGTCAGCTCAGATACAGGATATCTTAGTTAATATTTTCTATAGATATTTATTTTTTTCTTGTAGCCTGAGGAACTCGTTTATTAAATTCGAACCCATTATCTCTGATACTTATATTTTACCATTTAAAACGTGTTATAGACAAGCATTCGACAGACCCTGATGCTTGATACACTCGTCTTTTTGTATACTGTTTTTAGCCAATAGGTATATGTAATTAATTTCAATAGAATGCCATTATAAACTCTACAGTCTGTATGGAACTCTACGGAACAGCTCTGGAAGTTTTACATAATAGACACACTATATAATCTCAACAGAATCTAGAATATAATCTCGTTTTGTTTATCATACAGTGCGCAATAAAATTGCGCTTTCTGTTCTGCATGTGTTCGAACAATAGCCATTTGCAACCGGTATATGTGTCCAGGGATGTGGCCGCACACTCCTGATTACATTTTTAACATAAAGTTATTTTACTGGCATGAGTTGCTGTTTATTTCCAGTGCTATGAAGAGTACTCGAGTCGTGTTTAATATGATTGGCTCGGTACATATTAAATTAAATGTATTTTTAAAAAAACTGCGCATCAGAAGACAACCACATAAAATGTAATGAACACTGAACAACCTTAGCATTTATTTATTTATTTTATTAACCCATTAAATAAAATCAGCATTATTCCCTCCCTCTCCAGCTACGGGTGACACTCGCTGTTGTATTGCAAATTAATTGCGACACAGATGCAGGAGCGAGCAGTGTGTAGCTTGAGCCTAGCTCTGTGCGCCTCTGTCACACACTCTGAATTTTAACTAGCCCCTTCACGCCGGAGAGCAGGCTGCAGGCAGGCAGGCAGTAGATCCTGTGCGCACTTGCCGTGCAGCAGCAGAGCTGTACCGGCGCGTCAAACATCACTACGGCTTTTTCAGAATGCTAGAACAAGACGAAAAAAGTGGGCACGGAGACTAGGGGTGCCTGCATTCTTAATTAAACAGAATCAGAGATCCAAGTTAGTCATTCTGGAAGCAAAAGCCCCCCCGTAGCTCAGCGCGCACAGGTTGCAGTTGTCAAATCATGTGTGTGTTTCTCTATCTCAACTATTAACAAGTGCTCTGGTGGGAAATCGCTTTCAATTCACAGTCAGCTGCTGAGATACGGCTTCTGCAAATCATGCAGGGACGGGTACTGTATTTTCTACCACGCTGAAGACAATACAAATTCAGGATTATTTCAACATTATTTTTGGTTCCGTACATCAGGCTCCGTCCTCTCCGCACCACCTCTTCAGTTCCGCCGCTGAGCCCGGACCCCAGCCGGACTGTACATTTCCATGCAGCCGCAAAGGTAAGCATGGGAGGCGGGTACGAGTCCGTGATCGCAATGGGAGAGTGTAGCCTGGACATTTGCCTTTATTTGAATCTGCTGTTTTAAAAAAACAATGGATAAAAAATAAAATTAAAAAAATGTGTCAATAACCTTTTATTTCAAACAGCACACTTTCGTGAAAATGTGTCAATAACCTTTTATTTCAAACAGCAGACTTTCGTGAAGATGTGTCAGTAACCTTTTATTTCAAACAGCACACTTTCGTGAAGATGTGTCTTTTTTTGTTGTTGTTCTTTTTCCAAATACTGTGTTTTAATGTTTTTTTTTTTCAAACCTATACTCATTTCTCTTATTAAATCTTGAACTATTCTTTATCACCAAATATTTTAATATTCTAAATAATATATTGGCCTTTTTTTAGAACATCTAATAATAACCGTATTTAACCAAAAGTGTATCTTATTTGAATACATTTTGTTTGAGAAACATAAATATTATTTGCTGTGCTTTAACCAAAAGGCTGGCAATGGCATTTTATGAACACGACAATAAATAAATACATAATAATTATTAAAAATGACTGTATATAGCAAAAAGCAATATGATAAAGATGATCGTTCGACTCGGAGATGTAGCGTTTCATTTGCGGTGTGTTTTCCAATCGCATTGTGCAGTATCTAGAAAGAAGAGTAATGTTCACGAAAGCTTTTTGCTGATTTCCGCGATTGCGCATATTATAATAGTTGGCTGTGTATCTGCTCTTCGTTTATAGCTTCCACCAAACCCCCATGTCAGGTTCGATTTTTCACAGTATTTCGTATTGATATTTTTTTGGAGCAGTGTAACAGAGGCGCAAGAAATAGCGGCGCTGACATAGGAGAACTTAAACGACTTTCCCTTTTTTTTAATTATTGTGTTATTGTTTAGATGTTTGGTCATTGTCTGTCGGTGTTTTGTAACCTCGAATATTTGCGGTTAAAAGGTAAAGGATGGGCACTTGGAAATGTTTTGATGCGAATCTGATCGCTGCCTGTTGGTGTAATTGCATTTCAATTGCTCGGAGGTGGAACCAATTTACCCAAACTGCGATTTTAATGGGCGCTCGACTCTCTTTGGTTGCTCTGGGAAGACATGTGGATTTGGCGTGGTGTAAAGTTGCATTTTGTCAGAAATAGCTGGAGGAGTCTTTCTTCCCAACTGCAGATATTGAAAGCGCCACCCATTGGAAGAATGCTGCCATGCCGGAGCTCAGCTTTATTGTCATTGTATTATCACCTGTCAGCACAGTGGAAACACAATGCTATGTGTCACATTTTAAACTCCTTATTCTAAATGCCTGATAATATACTTTCTATGCGCAATAATATAATAATAATAATAATAATAATAATAATAATAATAATAGATCTGTTTCTAATTCATTCCTTTTGTTTTTGCTATGTGATATTTAGTATTCTTGTGAGAGGAGCATACAGGTAAATAGGTCTATTGCAATGAGCTCATTTGTTTCATGCAGTACTTTGTTGATCTCAAGTCTATTACTCTTGTCTCAGTGGAGATGTAATTGGAATGACTGTGCAGCATTTTCTGTCTCATCTCCAGTGTTGTGTGATTATTATTGAAGTCAACATTTGTGGTATATAAAACATGTGATTATCATTAACATTCAATAGTCGTTACATTTCGGAGGCCACACGAGTAAAGAGGGGTAAAACATGTATTTTTCGTGCAGTACTGTAGAACAGGAACCTCCTTACCCATGTTTTCTGTTTGGCAAGTTCCCCGCCCCTTCAAAAAATTATTGCTGATGTTGATTGAAACTTTATCGCTCAGTCGAAGTGGCAAGAGCTCGCTCGCAGAGAGGAGAGAGAGATTGCGTCGTGTGACGCTCACCGAGGACGCTCACCTCTATGAGATCTCTCCTCGCTCTCTCTACGAGAGAGAGAGATGAGGATGAGAGAGGAGCTCGATGAGGAGAGAGAGAGAGAGAGAGAGAGAGAGAGAGACTCCGCAAGGTCGGGGCGTAACCTGAATCCACAGAGGGGCTGCGGGCAAGGAGGACCGATCCCTATTGGGCAGACTGAGGGTGGGAGGCGCCTTCTTGATTGATTGTATCGATCGATTGTAGGTTTCCCTGTTGTGTTCAAAGAACTCTAAGAATTGTGCGGGTATAACTAAGAACTGTGCGGGTATAACTCTCAGGTGCGTGTCTCTTTTTTTGATCCGATCCTAACGAATGGTTTACTTGCACACCGCACCACCCATCGCCGCTGCCAGTGCTGCTGCTTCTCCCTCGGTTTTATTTTCTCTGATGGAATTACTCCCCGAAGCAGCAGCAGCAGCGAACATCTGTTAATTGCATTTTCCGCCTCTTGACTTTTCTTCTCCTTGTCTTGACTTTGCCAGGGAGAGGAGAGAGGTGCGATCCGGAGCTGGATGGATGGGTATGGGGAAAGGGGCAGGACCCTCAGCCCTGGGAATCGGCCAGATCCTCTCGGTTTTTCTGTGCATCTTTCCTGCAGGTAAGATTATACAACCAGCCGCCTCCTGTGTGTGTGTGTGTGTGTGTGTGTGTGTGTGAGAGAGAGAGAGAGAGAGAGAGAGAGAGAGAGTGTGTTTCTCAGCTAGAGAGGAGTGTTGAAGCGCTCCTCTGCCCCATCCTCTCCCACAGCCCCTCTTCTGCGGGGCTTCTATACAGTACAAAGACTTTATACGTTCCATTACGTTTCTGAAGTTTGAAATAGCGCATCTACAATGTCTTGCATTATTTACTGTGATTGCTATGCTAATTTGAGACTGGGAAATACTGTAGGCTATACAAGCGTACTACATGTTTGTCTTCTTTTACAGTACCGGTTGCTATGATAAATGTAACCAAAAAAAGGCGCTATTAAATATTTGATGTAATGTATGTCTTTATATAGTTTTACAACATGCATTGTATTTTAATGGTTCTATCTGAACTGTTGCGTATTAATCACATCATGTTACAGTATCCAACGTAGATAGACCAGGGCATGTACTTATTTATAGTACTGTACGAGGGTGTAAAATAAATTATACGTTGGAAAGGTACCGTAGTTTAATACACGGGAGGCAGATGTGTAACTAACTGTTTATCTTCAGTTAAATGCGTTTAAACACACTTAAATGCGCAACACACGAAGTGCTCAGTAAACGTGCACACACACACACATACTGCCTTTCCAGAGAGCTAGGCTAACCCTGCCATTGCTCACACATGGCGATAATTACGTGTGAAAATAAATAAATACTCGAATACTTATTTTAAATACTTTATTTTCCCACAAAAAAAATAGTTTCTTTGTTTGTTTTTTTTGTTGTTGTTGTTGTTGTTTTTTTTTTTTTTTTTGCATCATCTTGAAAGCTTCAGGCTCTGTATAGAGCAATCCTGAAAAACAAACTCAAATACGCTATGGCATTAACAGGCAATCGCATTTGATCAAACCCCAGCGTGGGTTAGATTAAAAATAACATTGAAGAACACTGCCTTACGGGATGCAGATACTAGTCACACACTTAGGCGAGAGCTAACATCACGCTTGGTACGCAGCTTCTGAAATGGCAGTTGGGGTGACGTCTTTTTGCTATTTTCCAACACTCCTTTGTACGTTTCTGAAGTGCAAACGCAAAAGAAAGCTGTAAATCTGGCAGTAAAATGCATCTGTTTTCAATGAATCCCCTAGTTTTTCACAATGCTTTTTTGGCAGAAGCGAGCCTGTGCATTCCAGCTCATGTTTTTGTTGGGGGAGGGGAGTTTTCTCCACAGAACGGGTTTTGTTCCTTTCTATAAAGTCTTTAAAATTCTTCTGGGTAAAATACTGCCCTGGCTCCTACAGCACCACTCATGCAGTGGGTTTTGAGTAGAGTTGGAGTTTCCTGGAAAATGCCAAATTTACAGGGCTGCCCTCTCCTAAATAAATCTGCATTACACATTTTTCGCTCAAAGCTAATTTATGTTTGTTTGTTTTTGTTACTCATAAATGCCAACTAGTAAAAGTCTGCCATTATAGGCTCTTAAGTTTTACATTTATAAAGGGCTTGTTTCCTGGTGTCAGCACTGTCATGCGGTGAGCTGTGTCAGTAGTAAAAGTTTAGATTACCACACATCAAATCAACAGGTAGCTGTGTTTGTTTTTGTTTAAAAGCATTTAACTGCTTGTTAAACCACAGCTCAAAACGCTTATTAAAACATAAAAAAAACCCATCTAATTGTAACTCAAAGGCACGCCCTCCTGACCCACACTCTGTTTTGGAATGAGCTTGACTGATCAGTGGAGTGTGTGCAGCAGGCACATGATGCTCAGGACAGGACGGGACACCATGTGTGACCCTACCCTCTGTGAGCCCAAAAGATGTGTCTGTACTGGGACACCAGCCTTTCTGTCAAACAGTACTTTGTTGCTTTGGTCAATTGTGTGTAAAACGAGTCTTTACCTTTGATTAATTGGTTTCCAGTCGATCTGCAGTGCAGCTTTTCCTTTGGCAGTTAATTGACATACAAAACAGAACTGGCTGAAAACTGACCTGCCTTCAAAGAAATGTGCAAACTCACCGGAAAGAAAAACTCAACTTTTTCTTTTTCTAAAATGGCCTCATGTTTGTCTGGTGCCTTGCAGTTTAAGCAGTAAGGATGGAAAATTGTTGAAAGTTTTGTAGATTGTGCTTGTGAAATATTGAGTGTTCTTTGTTGCAGGTCTGCAGAGTTATAAAAGCAGTGAAACTTCCTTACCTGAATTTAGAAAAAAAAAGATGAATCTGTGCTTACAAATTCCATTATATACTTTACACAACTTGAGCTTATTTGCTGAAACAAATTGTGAATTGTTCTCCTATAACAATGTACGCTGTACAAGGAAAACAATATTGAGGGTTTTAAAGGATTCAGACACTCTCAAACAGCACCACATGCTTTGAGTTTGTGTTTGCAAAGTGAAATGGATCTGTGAGTTTAAAAGAGCCTGCATGTGTCCCTTTCTTGGTGTTTATTTTAGATTAAGATCAGTTTATGGGAATTTATCTGACGGGTGATAAAAAGCCTTTTGTTCTTGCTGTGTGGTGGGGGGGGGGGGGGGGGTGGTGGTGGTGGGGGGGGGGGGGGTGGGGGGGGGCATCAAACCGACACTGAGAAATGGGCTCAGAGACTATTAAACACCCTCGTCTCAGCCTTTAAAGAGAAACAAACATTTAAAAACCTGGATGTAAAACTAGTGCTTGTATCCATAAACACTACTGATGAATGAGCTGAAATGTTTGTGTGCTCAGAATCACTGGCACACCACTGTTTTATCAGCCATGGGCCAGGTGCTGTATAGGCTAGCTTTTGCAATCTATCTCAAGACCTTCCAAATATTATGGTTTTTTGATAGGATCTTGAGACAATGCAAGTATATTGTATTTGTAACCATGCTCACAAGCTCCTACAGGCTGCATATGAAGTATCAGGGTGTAAATACATTACAGCAAGGCTTTTTCCTTTAGATTGGTCTGATTAGGAGGGAATGCAATGTTATGTATACATGCACACACACGCGCACACACATGCATAAACACACACACGCACACACATACACACAAGCACATTGTGAAACACTTCTAACCACTGACACAAGTTCAACTTTGTAAAACCCATGGCAATAAATTATAATGGTTATAGAAAACAGATTTCAAAATTACCACCGCCACCAACCAGACAGCTTGGAATTGTTTCTTTAAAAATGCAAGCAAAGTTGGTACCAGACCACTTTTTATAGAAGGGTGTGTTTTTTTTTTTTTTTTTTTTGGGGTGGTGTTTGTCTTGGAATTCTATAAGAGATATCAAAGCAAAGTAGCTGTCACCATTCTGTAGATATCCAGACTGGCTGTCATCTATTTGTTATACACTCATGGAATCTTTAAAAGTGCCATTAATCAGTACAATCTAGCCTGTCCAGCACTACTCAGTAAACTGTGCATTCTGCAATTGGGATAATGTTTAATCAGGTTTGTTTGTCTGCACTGAGCACATGACTCATTTGTAATAGTTAGCAGCTATTGTTACAGGTTACCTAAACAGCAGTGCAGCTTGTTTGTGTGAATCCTAATTCTTTTGGAAAGAGAGGGTTTGTTTTGAAACCTACGGGGTGATAATGCATCCATTCCAATATCCGCTTGATACATGCCTGCAATGACTGGAAGATCTTGCCCAGCGGATCGAATGGCATCGAGTCACACTTTCAACCCTGGTTAGTAATTGAAGTCGCAGAGTATGATTGTTGAAATGCAGGTTTCCCTTAAAGATGGCCCTGGCCTGGGCAGGTAGGTTTTTGAGTCACACAGTTGCTAGTCGTCCCGTCCCGTCCCCGTCCACCCTCCCTTGTTTGCTTTTCAGTGCTTGGATCTCGGGGTATAGCCCAAACCGCTAGGGAAAGAAAAAAAGGATCCTGTTTCTTTAAGAGCTTTCACCCTCTCCAGCCCCGCCGCCATGCATCAGCAGTGAAACTCGATCTAATCCCTTTACACTTGGGTAATTTATTGCTCTGTCGGTCTCCTCTCAATGGCAAATTGCATTGTCTTCATTGAAAGACTTCAGACCAGCCCTCCTCCTTCTTTCTTCCAGACTAGAGTTGAATTCTTTAGTGCCTTTTTTTTTTTTTAGAAGTAGTCTTCTTACATCCCTGGGGGGTTATTCACCAATTTTAGAAGTGGCTCTTTTTGTCATGCAAATGGGGCAGTAATAATCGTCCTATTATTCTGTCTGATTACTTCTGATTAGCAGTTCAAAAAGGAGGGCCACTCAAGAGCCCTGCTATGCAAACGCATAGTGATTTTTCACACTGACCAGTCCGGTTTGGGAATTTGGTTTCGAACTGGAAACAGTTGGGTGCTTTTGTCAAATTCACAAAAGAAGGAGCACAAGGTTTGTGAAAACCCTGTGTCTGTGTTGTTTGTAGCTGTTCCAGACTTTTTAAATGTTAGTTTTTATTAACGCTCGGAGCCCATGCAGATCTGTGGCACCCCCATTGTCATGGAACAAACGAGCGATGCAGCAGCGATTCATTCCTGCACTCTGCTGGCATTGCTTACAAAACTTGGAAAGAGGGAAGGCCATGTATGTAAAGCTGGCCAAACACGTATTAAATACTGATCATTGAAAGCAATTTAAGTGGTTATTATTTCAAGAGCTAAGAAATATCAAACTCTCTCGTTCTTGCTTGTAGTGGGTGTTTTTTGGGGTTTTTTTTTTCCAAATGTAGCTTCACATCACACATGGTTTACATCTACTATTAAGATTAATTTACACAGAATTGTGCCTCTGAGACTGCTGTACAATCCAGTGCAGTAGCTGCTTTGATAAATGTACTTCTTGATGACACAGTTACTGTGGAAGTCATTATTATACTATATCACTCCTTTCTTTTGATAACAGCAATCAAATATTGAGGACAGGATTGCTGAAGGATCCTGTGGTAATAATAATAATAATAATAATAATAATAATAATAATAATAATAATAATAATAATCCTACAGTCACTCCTGTCATATTCCAGCTAACAGAACAGAAAGTGTACTGTGCATCTCTTGGCCAGTGAGTTGGTACATGAAAACAAGTGAAGCCTTGTAAGCAGGGATTGGATTTCACAGGGCTGTACAAGCTAGATTTCACTGATACTGTCCTGAAAAGCAGTTTTAGGACTTCACCAGACTAAATGCACTTCATGGTGTAATAACTGAGGCTTTCAACAACAACAAACAGTGTTAGCTCTCATCAGCAGATGCTCCTTCTCCCTCTCTGGGTGCTAACGGTGTTGTGTGTTTTTGTTCCCCAGTGAGCCTGCAGTGTAAGATCTTGAAGTGCAACTCCGAGTTCTGGGCGACGACATCCCGCACTCACCACTCAGGCCCCGAGAGGGCCCCCGAGTTCTGCACGGCCCTCCGCGCGTACGCCCACTGTGTCCGAAGAACAGCCCGCACCTGCCGAGGGGACCTTGCCTACCACTCTGCCGTGCACGGCATCGAGGACCTCATGAGCCAGCACAACTGCTCCAAGGAGGGCCCCACATCACAGCCGCGCCCCCGTACCTCCACCCCGGACAGCCAGGAGCGCTCCGACAGCCCCGAGATCTGCCACTACGAGCGGAGCTTCCACAAGCACACGGCGCCCCCCAACTACACCCACTGCGGCCTGTTTGGGGACCCGCACCTCAGGACCTTCGGGGACGACTTCCAAACCTGCAAGGTGCGAGGCTCCTGGCCCCTTATAGACAACAAGTACCTGTATGTGCAGGTCACCAACTCCCCGGTCCTGCCAGGGTCCCTCGCCACAGCAACAAGCAAGGTGAGGGCATCACTTCATTGTCCAGAGCATCACAAGGTGCTTTGCAACACAAGCGAACCACCGAATATCAGCAGTGCATTATGCTCAGTGATGTCACAGAATGAGAGAAACACTGAAATTCTCTTTAAGGTTAACAGCGCTATCACAGCATAACAGGTTTTCAGAAGCTATAAATCCATGCAATGAACAAAGCTAACAGGGAGTGAAGGCCAGGCAAAGATCACCAGGACTCAACTCCACTGCGCTACTCAAGCTTCCCATTCAGAACTCAGACATACACTTGGTCCCGGCTATGCATAGTCACTCACAGCATTGAGTAATGTTCTATTTCTTTAACTTGACAACAGCACGGTGTCCTGCAGTGGGCTTTTTTTCTTATGTTTGGAACAGTTCCATAATAGCTTAAGACTTTGTTAGTAACATCAGTTTTATAAATGGAATGCCAGAATTTAAAATGAAGTCATAAATCACTGTTCATTAATCCAATATCAAGCAAGCCAAGACAGTAATGGTACCGAGACAAGAATAGCAGATACCCGCTCTTCATGTCTGAGTTAAGGGCCTGTTATTTAGAGTAAGCTTGTTCACTGACTGGAAATTACATTGTGTGTGCGTGTGAGTATGTGTGTATCAGCATTTGCCTGTTCTGGCTACTATCTGGACATATACAGTCTGTGGAAAATGTTAGGGCATAGGAATGAAATACAAAAACACAGGCCGGATCATCAAACCAGGGAGCTGCGTAGCCCTGCTGAAGTGGTTAATCATAAAGGATCTTGCAGCTCCACTCAGCCCTAGCCCTCCCCTTCACACAGATCAGAGCAAGCCAAAGCACGGCCCAGAGGTCAAACAAGTGACAACGGCCCACTGGCCTCCAAATGGAATCGCAAAACAAGAAATGAACCAAGTCTTATTAAACAGGCTTCGTGCTTTCATTTACACTTTGCAGAGTATTTGAGTATATCGTCTTTGTATCCACAGGCTCTTTGCCATTTTTGGGAATTGCTTAGTTTGGCTTCTTTATGTATAGACACAGCTGAAACAAAATGCTCAGGGATACTGGGCAGAAAGATATGTGTGTTGGCAGACTTTTATGAAGCAGTCAGCTGTGTCGTCTACCTTTCCAACCTTAACAGCAACAAGCCTACTCCCTTGAAAGCACACAGAATCATTATGTTTTGGTACACAATAATAAGAAGACTGCAAGACATCTTCCTGGCCTGCAGTTACAATGAAGAGCAGATTCATTCTGCTTTCTAAAGAATTCTTTCAAAGAAATCTAGCATTTTCTTACCTTGTCTGCATGTTATTCTTATTCTCCTGTGTCTGTTTCCTTATACATTTTCCATGTGTTCAATATTATCTTTCATTGCTCTAAGTTTAAATGCTCTCTGGCTGATTTTACACATTCGTTTTCTGAAACTTGGCCAGGACTCTGCACCGGTACAGGGAAAGTGTGAATTTCTTCCCTGCTGAAAGTTAGCGCAACAGATTTATTTTTTAAAAGTTCACCACGCCGAATCTTACTCTCCTTTTTGTTTTCTGCCACAGCTAACGATCATCTTCAAGAACTTTCCGGAATGCGTCGACCAGAAGGTGTACCAGGCTGAAACTGACGAGCTGCCAGCTGCCTTCGTAGACGGCTCTAGAAATGGCGGCGACCGGCACGGGGCAAACACCCTGCGCATCGTGGAGAAGACGCCCGGGCAGCACATAGAGATCCAGGCCAGGTACATCGGCACGACCATCGTGGTGCGCCAGGTCGGCCTCTACCTGACGTTCGCGGTGCGCATGCCCGAGGATGTGGTGAACTCCACCGAGGACACGGAGAACCAGGGCCTTTACCTGTGCCTGCGCGGCTGCCCGCAGAGCGAGCGCATTGACTTCAGGACCTTCCGGGCGCGGGCAGCAGAGAGCCACGTGGCCGCTGTGGGGGGCAGCAGGGGATCTGTGTCCATGGAGGCTTTCACCTACAAGTCAGCCGTGGTCAAATGCAGGGAGAGACTTTCCGTGGAGGATTTGTATTTCCAGTCCTGCGTCTTTGACTTGCTCACCACAGGCGACGTCAATTTCACCTTGGCTGCGTATTACGCTTTCGAGGACATGAAAATCTTGCATTCGAACAAAGACAAGTTCCACATCTTCGAAAGGACTGGGGACCTGACACCGGGAAACTCTGCACCCGGGAGGCCCTCCACCCCTTCCTCGCTCTCGGCCCTTCACTTCCTTGCGTTACTGCTGTGGATTCAGTGCTGTTTAATCCATCTATAGTGTGGTGTTTACATGAAACTTTGTCATGAAAGCCGCAGTGTGAACCTGCGAGACATGCTCTTCATCTTCATACCTCATACCTCAGTTAACTCCAGGATGTGAAAACAATCCCATTCTCCCAATACATGTAGTTCAAGAAAGAGGGGATTAGCACTGAGCAGAGCAGCACGGTGCATGGCAATGCAGTGCAATGCAACGGGCTCCCGTCTCACTATAGTGATCAACCCAGTCCCAAACGATTTAATATCTATCAACTTTGCCAGGTCATCAAAATCATGGCAACTGCTTTTCTGCAGCAATACTTTACGAATTAATGCACAATTAGTTTGCAAAACAAACACAGAAAAACCAATGCATTGGAGATGACTTTAAATAATTCTGGAAACTCTTGGATGAGATTGCAGGCCCTTACATTTCGGTGAGAATCCACAGCCAAACAACAGTCAGAAAGGTTGGCCAGGTTGTTTGCTATTGAAGATTTGTCTGTTGCAGGTTGCGGCTCCACACAGCAGTCACAGCTCCTTCATGCAATACTGTACATGGAAGAGCCCTGAGGCTGGCAGGGTCAATAGATATTGCTTTGTTTTGCCAAGTTGAACAGCATGGCTATAGATCGGGGTGTCTCAGCTCTGTGTGGGACAGGGTGGCTAGGGTTCACTGCAGTGATATGAGTAAAGGAGGAAAATAATAATAAAAGGTTAAAAGCTGAAACCTAAAAAATAACAACAGGTCTTGATCCCTGCCCACTGCTTTAGTTGCAATACCACAGCTGCCCACTACCATCTTGTGGCAGCACTAAGCCTGTGCAGACTTTGCTAACAGCTGTCCCTTTTCTCCAAAGAGTTCTGTGGATATTAAAAAAATAAAGGATTGGGGCTGAACAGGCCCCCTGATTGCATGTTACACTAATAGTGCTGCTAAACAATGCTGTTGGGGAATGGGAGAGTGAGACACACACATTGTGTTCAGCATCTTCTGCAGTATGGGCTGTGCTTGCTAGCTTGCAACAGAGACACTTGGTGATCTTGGCATTATTCGTATTGTGACCAAAATGGTTATTATATATATATATATCTATATATATATATCATATATATATATATATATCTATATATATACCTAATGCTGCTTTTCCTATGTATATAGCTAATGTACCCCGAGAGGTGTACGACTGTTTTAAAAACCCGCATTCCATAGCACTAACAAGGCAAGTTCTTGTAATGTATGATGTCTTAGTGTTCCTAATCTTTGAATATCTTTGGATCTTTCCTATAGTAAACTAGCTGAAATGTCCGAGTGTATCACGAAGCGAGGCTGGCTCCCCCGCCTGTGGCTCCATTCCTCATTTACTGCACGACTTTGATTCTGCTGATTAAACAACCAGGAAGCGGCTGCGTCTTTTTCAAATTAATAAGCTACAGTGTTGCACCGTATGCCTGGTGTGAGAAGGGCTGTGAGCAGGCTGCATGTAAATAAATAGGAGTTTGTAGAGAGTGCGGGCACTGGCAGCCAGAACCAGATCATTTGCATTGCACAGCTGTCTTGGAAATGAGGCTAGATGTCACATTTCATGACTCAGCTAAAAGCATCGCATTTTTACATCAGCCAAAACGATAGTGAATTACACCACTCTGTTCTTTTGCAGTTACGGAATTCCCAATTTTCCCATTGAGATCGTTCAATGATAAACTTCATTTGGGAGTTAAAGGCAGGCAGTGATGTGTGTGTCCTGCTATACCGTATAATAGCATGTGTGAGCAAGCATGGGCACACATTTCATTTGTGATAATGGCAGATCCGTTGTTTCTAAAATTGGACATTAATTTATTTAAACTTCCAACATTGAATTACCTAAAAGCCCCCTGTCTGCACCACAGACTTTCTTTAAGATCGTTTCGTCTTGTACTCAAGCCTCGTGGTGTCTTTCTATTGCTGTTGATGGAATTACTGGAACAATCTGCATATCGCCACACTGCTTTTAAAAAACAAAACTAAAAATCTTTCAAAAAAAGGTGTGTAACTTTGAGTTGTGCTACTGGATGTGGTTTATATTGTCTGTATAATGTATGGATCTCCTTGTGGAACCCTTGTGACAGTGCATAGAGTTGTATGATGTTCAGTTGTTTTAAAAAAAAATGTTTACCTGTTGTGAAAACTTCTATTCTAAACTAATTTTGGGGATGAAAATGTTACACATGTGATCTTTCCTGAAAAGGGGAGCTGTAAAAACAGGGATGTCACAATATTCAGAGATCTGTACAGTGATCCAGGACTTCTAATACTGTGATGAGGATTTCTGAACAGTGTCACTCAGTAAATGACCATGCAAGGAAGCTCTTGGAAGAGTTTCTCAGCAATGTTGAGACATCCCTGTTGTAGTTTTTGTTGTTGTTAAAAGCACTTTATTATTTGATTTTCTTTTATTGGATGTCATTGGGTTGTAACTTGTTTGTGAACCGAAGATGGCGGACTCAAAAGGAAAACTAGCTAATATAAAAAAAATTCAAGAGAGAAGAAAGATCAAATTATTGTGTTTGTATGGAGGACACAAGCGGAATGTCACTGCGTGTATATAATGGAAATTATTTATTGAGGAGAAAATTAAAGTTTGTTTTTGTTGTGTTGTTTTTGGACATCTGTCTCTCGTGTTGCTCTTTCTCTTTTCATCGCTGTGAATATCAGATGTAACCAGGGGCAGCTGTTGAATACACTGCAACAGTGCTATGACATAAGATACATATTTACATTAACTGGTGTTGTTATGATAAAAATATTTATATTTTAGCGATTTGTTTATATCGGTGTGCTATCTACACACACAACGCCCTCAAAGGAATGTTTTCTTGTGCCGCTTTTATCTAAAAGGCTAAAAGCGTCAGTAGAAAAATTACTTGAAAATGCATTCTGAAGCTGCAAGTGTATCATCTGGGTGGATTGTTCCAGCTACTGATTCCCTGAAGACCTGGATGCTCTTTGCTTAAGAAATTCAAACCTTGACACTTGTATTGGCATGAGTGCTTTGTGCAGTCACGGGCTGTTAGGCGCATCCTTTTACACATTGTAGTGGGCTGTAGGTTGCAGGTTGCTTGTTCTGTACAGTTTACATGTGTTTCAGAAGTCATGAACCTACATGAATGTAAACTGTTTTTCTGCCAGCAAAAGCTGATACTGAGTTGATGTTTGACAAAAAAATACTACTTTTTATAAGAAGTGCACAGTTTTATGTTTAATTGATGCATTGATAATTACTACAGTGCTCCCTCTTTTTAAGGCTGCCCTTTATACTGTGGAACAGGTTATAAGGCAGTACGATCATGGCTCCTATTTGCCCATAATGCCATTGCACTAACACTAGTAATCTCATTATAATGCAGAACACAAACAGCATGGCCGCTTAACTATGGCTCCCGACTAAAGCGTTATAAAGAGGGAGCACTGTATATATAACCACAGTCTAAATCATGACTGATCCTGCTAAGAACTGGATTTTACACCATGTGGGGTATTGAGTGAATGCAGGGGGCGCTGCAATACACAGGGTTATATTATACCAATAAAAGAAGATTATATATATATATATATATATATATATATTATATATATATATATATATATATATATATATATATATATACATATACACACACACACACACACACACACACACACACACACACACACAAACACACACACACACACACTGTTGCTCGGATCATATCTGCATTTTAAACACTGCATCCCACCAAGGTGGGATCGTTCTTTGAATAGCCTCATGTGTATCAATTACTGATGTACAAAGTGGTATAATAATCAGTCTGTTTAAGACTATGACGAGGTTTGAGGTTCAAAGACTGATGCTCCTCATGACAGAGGTACCCTTCAAAGTGTAGCTCCAGGTAATTGTATTAATTGGGTCTGCTTCAGACTCCCGTAACATTCAAGGCTTCGCTGTTCTTTTCAACGTCAGCCTCAGAGACTTATTTATTGCTGAAGGGAATTCCAGACTAGAAAACGTGTGGTTTACCTACCAATACCTTTATTCCAGTGCAAATTAAAATGCATTCGCTTTCAAACTTTTTTTCTATTGCATCAAACAACCCCCCTTATGATGCTAGGTTTGGAGCTGAATCCAAAATCTCTATTGCTTCAAATGACCCCCCTTGTGATGCTAGGTTTGGAGCTGAACCCAGGATTTCTATTGCTTCAAATGACCCCCCTTGTGATGCTAGGTTTGGAGCTGAACCCAGGATTTCTATTGCTTCAAATGACCCCCCTTGTGATGCTAGGTTTGGAGCTGAACCCAGAATCTCTATTGCTTCAAATGACCCCCCTTGTGATGCTAGGTTTGGAACTGAACCCAGGATTTCTATTGCTTCAAATGACCCCCCTTGTGATGCTAGGTTTGGAGCTGAACCCAGGATTTCTATTGCATCAAATGACCCCCCTTGTGTTGCTAGGTTTGGAGCTGAACCCAGTATTTCTATTGCATCAAACGTCATATATTCTATCCTATTTTCAAAGCATGTTCCTCATTCCTGATAACTGAAAAACCGGCATGTGCGTGCTTATGCAGACACAGCTATTTGAAACTGTATATCATAACATATTCCCTGGCCCTGGAAACAGAAACATTTTTGAAGAATGCGGTTAGAAGTTGCCAACAATAGCAATAGTTTCTGCATTCGCTGGGTGTGATTTACACCAAAACAATAAAAAAGATTAACCCATCACTGCACTAGAACTTAATTGCATTTGAAATCCAAAACCACTTTGACTGTGCTGTATCACTTAGTCTAATGATTCAAATAGAAGCCTATGTAATAAGCCTTTAGTCATTTACCACTACAATTCTTTTGCCATTATCTACCAATAGAAATACATTGACTCTCACTGAATAAATGAAAAAGAGCTAACGGCAATAGTTATCAGTGCCTGTGCTTCAAAGGATATATCAGCTAGTGCCTTCTTGACTTTAATATCCTTGCGATGAACAATTATGAGCCTTGAACATAGCCAGAGAATAACAGCAGGCTATGGCCTCACTTCCCCATGGGGTGCATTTGCCAGAGGAGTGATGCCAGGGAGTTTGGGCACAGAGGAGCACAAAATGTTAGCAAGAACAAGAGCACCTGTAAATACATTTCAGTTTACAAAACGGACACTAAATAAATGACAATAAATGGCAAAAATTGGTCTTGTTCACAAATAGGACCACACACAGCCAAAGTGGAAATAGTCATTGGTGGCTGCTGTCCCCTGGTGTATGATATTCAGTATTGCTGTTTGCTCTAATTTATAAATGTAAGCAGAACAACCCACAATGCCGAGTGCAAAATGAAGAATTACATCCCACAGATTCCCTGAAGGGAAGACGAGATAATCATAGAGAAATCAAATAAAACATCAAGAGTGTGCCATAACATTTCAATATCCCTAACTTGTCACAGGTGTTAATCTAGGCATGGCATACTTGCAAGCACATCATTGTTGTAAATTAGTGTAGCATGCAAGCCAAAGTTACCTGCTCACACAAGTGGCTTTGTATTTTGCACTTACCTGATGTGTAGCCAATCAAAATATTATAGCCTGCTGTGCTTGTTTCTTAGAATCAGGGATGTCAGGCTGCAGGGTGTGAAAGCACCGAGGGCAGGTTCCTCGACTTGCATGGCTTACCCCATTAGGGTGTGTGCTGTAGAATTCTCTACTGTTGTTTCTGCTTAGATCACTGAGGAAGCCATATTGGGCGAGGGGTCTAATGTCATGGTCAGCACATCTAGCATACAGTGTTTGTATAACCCTTCAGATATGACGTTAGTGCCTCTAACAGTCTCAAGGCAGTGTGATGCCAGTTGAAATATGACTGCAACAAATGGGTTTATTTTGCTTGTAACATATCCATGAGATGAAGTAGCTTAACAATAGTGCGATTACAATACAGAACCACTTATTAACCAAGATGATGGAAAACCTTCTTAATCATTTTTCAACCAACAATATTTGCTGTTGAGTGTTAGTTATACTAGCTCCACAAAAAAAAAAAAAATCATTGTGTATCCATTTTGGCAGCAGAACAAGGCTAGTAACTGCTAATGCTCAGCTTCTAATCACAGATGCAAACAGTTTTGTTTAGTTGACCTAACGCAACCAGTTTAAATACTGGGGTGTCTGGCTTTAGTCACGTTTATTACATTGTCTCAAAAACATATTACAGAAAGCTGGGCGTGCTCTGGAAAATACCCGAAGAATCAAAATGGAAAGAGGTGGAACTGGCTTGCAGCTGCTGCTGCTGCCTCTATTGTGCTGTGGCTATGCTATGCACAGAGCAGCATCTACAGGCCCTATTGTGATACAGCATTGAAAAAAACACCCATTGTTTCACCCTGTGGTCTCCAATATAAATGACCGTTATATTTTAGAAGGAATTCGACAAGAAAGAGTCCACCTTCATCACTGCAATGAGGGCAGGACATCCCAAGGAAAACAGGATGCAGCACTTATTCTGCAGAAATATGCGTATCCATAAACAGCGTAGACAACACTTCCATGGGCTGCCCTGTTTCTTACTGTAAGCTTGTTACAATACTGAATGTAGGCAGTAATCCAAGCGGTTTACTTGAGTCTCTTCCAGTGGTCTTTGAGGATTTGAAAATTCAATAATTATATAATAGGATAAAATTACAGTACCAAAAAATGAAATATAATTGAAAATATATATTTTAAGATACATTTAGATCAACCTAAATAAATTCATGACCCCCAAGGCTGACCATGAGTACAACTGGAGTCGAGGTCAAAATATATTCTCTTACATTTGACGAAGCATAACAATGTTGACATTCGCTACCTTTTAGGTCCTGCGGCATCACAAACTAAAAACTATGCCTAGACTACAGATGTTGTTTGTTTTCAAATTATTATATATTTTTTTAATCATTCAAAATAACAAACCATTACTAAAACTCCTAATAACTTGTTTTTAATAAATCCCTCAGAGAACAGTGTACAATGTAAGAAAATTTAATACATACAGTACTATAAATAACATATTTACACCAAAACACATTAAAACAGTGGCTTTCTCACAAATATAAATTATTGATCTAGTTTTAAGTTCACTTGTGTTTTAAAGAAAGATTTTGGAAAAGAAAAAAGGAAAAAAAGGCTCTGTTTTCAGTGACTTCCTCTCAGCAATAGCTTTACATATTCTCACTTCTGTAAGAAGTTGTAGTATGCTTACACTGCAGTGCAATTTATTGTTTTTGTAAAAGTTTAACCATTAATGTGTGGGATTTGGGGAAGCTGGTGATGCTAAGATTTAAGATTTGTTTTATATGTATGTTTAAATATATCAAGGGACAAGTTTAACCCAGTAATGTCCCTGTTGCTTCAATGCAACTTTTTTTTTTTTTTTTTTTTTTACTGAGAATGTAGTTCATTCAAGAATGTGAAAACACCATTTCAGACCAAACACTGGTCCCTATTCACACAAATATATAATGAATTAGCTTATTATTAAAGTCTGTTTTGACAGATTAAATAAAGTTTGACAATCACAAGTCTTTTTCACCTTCTATCAAGCTTGTTCATCACAAATAGTTAACACAAAGTCAGTAGGATGCAAGGCACAACTGGAAAGGCATACTGCAACTTCAAACACAGTTAACACTTCACCTGGTCACTTCTGTGTGTCTTATGGCACTGATATTTAGGCTAACTACAATTTTAATCACATTCAGATATAAAGTTTGGTATTATGGTTGAGAGTTGAAACCATTTGGACTTACAATGTTGCCAATACCACTATTTTGCATTGTACATGGCCACCTTCCAGGGTCCTTTACAGATCTTGCACTTGGATTTAAAAATAACAATTAAAAAAACAACAAAAAAATCAAACATTTTGCTCTAATACTTCAAGGAAAGAACACCCGGATTAGCACAATCATTTGCTAAATGACACTGTGACTTGTTTTATTATAACAGAGCTGTTAACAGAAGCATAATTTCAACATCTATTTAAGAATTTCAAAATCACCTCTTATGGATACAACCATATTAATCTTACTTTAAAGACATTATTTTACAATACATTCAGACAATACTACACATGAATGGATTCTTTACTCAAATACTGTTTTCTTTAGTGCAAGGCAAGCTGTAAACATACCATTCATTAGGTGACTTAGTGTACAAACCAGGGCCAAACTCATTTCTAATGAGATTATAAAAGCTCCTCTTAAAACAGCTTGTATATGAAACGATCAGGGTATACAGGAAGCTGCGTTAAAACAGAAAAGATACTTTTCCGCAAAACAACAATTTGTTCTACAAAGAAGTCATCTTTAGCTTGAACTATGGTTTCTGGTCACTTGTTAGGTATGCATTAAAACAGCATATATGATCTATGCTTATTTTCAGTTAACGGGCATGACTCAGTCACTTTTTTTGGCTCAACTGTTTATCAATACAAAAAGGCTCACGAATCTCGATTTAATTAATTCATGATATCAAGCCTTGTGGGTGGCTCTTCCTTGATTGTTAATGACCAGTGAAATCAGCTATAGCTGAAAGTCAAGGAAAATGCATTTAAGAATCAGGAAGGAAAAAAAAAAAAGCTTAACAAGCCTCAAAGAATCAGGAATGAAGAACTAAAAACAGAAGGCCAGACAGTGCAGCTGGAAACTGTAGTATCCTTCAACCTTTAGTTACTTTCCATGTAAAACAAAATAAGGTGCAAACAGCAGCTTATAAAGAATAGAAATACCATGAACCCTTGCACTTGACCTCTATGAAAATAAATATATGTACGTGTTTTGTGCATATATTATTGTCCTTTGTACAATTTCTTGAAATTACACAGTAAACAAAGCCATGAACTCAGTGACGTGGCCACTTACAGGCTAGTGAAACTTTTAGGTTCTACCTGCCATGCAGATGCATCCAAACCAGCCCTCGTAATTACGGAATGAAAAAATCAACTCCATCAGAATGCCAAATATTTCATTTGTCCTAAAGAATTGTTTTTTACAGACATCAACAAGGTACATCTGCTGTCCTTTTAACTTTCATACCCATGAGTTTTAGGCACTTTCATATTTTGACTTGGGCCCAGTATCATTAGCAGTCCATGGGACTAACTTCTCAAACCTTGCCATCATCTGCAAAATAAAATTAATGTACCTGCTTATAGTGAAAGTAGCAACTTTTGCTGAATTCATGCAAAGGCTGTTTATTTTATAACTGTGTTTCTTCAATACAATCTGTGCCCAACAAATTCGTTTTACCTTTTTCCAGAAAATGACAGGTAAAGGGGTTTTGCTTGTTATACTCTCAACAATACTGGCCAGCATATTAAACTGACAGCCCAACAGCAACTGAAAGTCTTAGGCCATTCAATAAAAGGTGAGCCATTTTGGCACCTAACTTAGCAGCATGTATCAGTTACCAGTGGTCTATTCCAGCTCCTACTCAAGTTAGTCTTGCACTGCATTTGAGATCAGGAGTGCTTTTATATTCCAGAAACCTGTCTAGAGGGCGACCGGGAGTCATGAGGAGATTTTTGAGACTGAGGGGAACGGGGGTCCATCAAGACAGGAGTTGCCAGAGGAAGGGGTTTGTAGTTCCCAGGTTTCTCTGGGTGGAATGTCCGGTGATGTTCGGATGCCCCTTGGCTATGGTTGCCCATCTGGGATCTATGGTCAGGCATCCTCCTGAAGTCCTGTGGATGACTGCCACCCTGGTGGTAGGTTTGTGATCTGAAGTCATCTACTCGTCGCCGTTTGGGATCTTGGTGCCTGAAACAAATGCAAAAACAAAGACATCCTGTATTAATTTCTTGAAAGAAAGTACTGATGTTTCACCAGATTACAATGGCCTTTACATGCATTTTAATCGATAGTTTTCTATTTTTAATACTCAACTCCCTTGCTGATCTTAAAATCAATTAGTTTGGGGATCACCGGTTCGAATTCAAGCTATGCCACTGCTGATCGTGGACGGGAGTTCCCAGGGGGTGGCACAGAATTGGCCAAGCGCTGCACGGACGGGTTAGGGGTTAGGTCGGTGTACGCAATTCATAACTGCATGGTCCTCTGACGCTGTAAGTTTTGGATATGGCTGCATGGCGGGCTTGCAAAGTGATAAAAAAAACAAAAAAAAAAAAAAACAGCAGCACTAAAGGCTTACCTCTCGTAATAGTCCCTGCTTCTCCGGTGCTCTCGATCGTTGCTGTACTGGTCATACTGCCGCTTGCGGGGTGAGCCGCTTGATCGATAGTTGGAACTCCGATAGGGTTCACCGTGAGGTCGACGGTCATTGTAATGGTGTTCCTTATACCGATGCTGGTCATACTGGTGATGCCTGTCACCTGCCCATGGCTGATTACTGTTTCCTGGGTAACTGTATTTGCGATCTCTTGGCCAGTCACCTCGATCTGTGTAACAGTGGAACAATTACTGTCTAACTTTCTAAAGTAGAGTCACACTCTACATTCTGTCTCGCCAAGCAGCAAACACAAACGAGTGTTATGGAATAAAAATCTTGAAAAAAACTCTGGCTCCTGAGGGGTCAAGCCTTTTGAAATAACAGTCTAATATATAATGTATTTAGCACACAATATACCCAAGAGGGTCTAGTTCATTTATCAACTAAAACACCTACCTGCATTATTAAAATGTCTCTTGTTTGGCTGGCTGTAGTTGTCCCTGTGGTGCTGTGTGGGATGAGAGAGAGGCAAGTGTGGTTTCTGGGGTGTCTGGGAGCCCATGGATTCTCGACTGGAACCAGAGGGCTCTGTTAGAAATGGCTTTTTACTACCAGAGGTGTCCTCCTCCTTTTTATGTCCCTTCTGAAGAGAACATAACACAAAAGAACAATTAAAGCTGATCTGCAGGTACAAGTGGCAGATTGTGCATGTACTCTGTACTAGTTCATTATTCATATTGTAAGTTATAGATTTACTATAATTGAATTACCATCAAAAGGCTATGTGCTACCAGTTATTTATTTCTTAACACCTGTTCAGTACAGACAATAATCTCATAGTCCAACATGAACGAAGCATTGAGATATATATATATAAATAAATGACACACGTGATTATATACACTCGAGTCTCCAATCCTTACCTCCTCTTCTTGTGATCGCTTCTTCTGTGCCATCTTATACAGCTTGTGAAGCTTCCTGGCATCAAACTCTGTAAATTTAGATACAAAAATCCAGAGGTTCCTGCAATCGAAAGTGGTCTGTTAAAAAAAATGAAACCATACTAGCTGAGTGTAATAGTATGTGCAAATCTACAACGTCTATTTTTACACGTCTTCAGCTGCTGATTTATTACACACAGTTCACCAAAAACAAACTCCCACTCTGGATACAATCTAGCAGCAGCTCAGACTGCTTTTAATCATATCACCTGTACAGCTGTCTTACCTCCTCCAGGTTTTGACCTGCTCCGTGTCAGTGTAGGCTTTAAGGCACTCTGTGATACGATCGCCAATCTTCAGCAAGCAGGTGCGAGTGTGCTGGAGCTGCTCCTGAACAGACAGGCCTTCATCAGGTTTATCCAGCTGCTTCAGGGCCTTTTTCACTGGTCTCATTCTCTCCTTGCACTGCAAAAAGGAGGAAAAAATATGGTGCATTTCAGCTTTGTGCCACTATAAATTTCCACCTCATAACTAAACACACAACGCTAAGTACGACCTGTGACGTTATTATCTATGGCTTTGGGTAGTCTGTTCATCTAGTTATGTCAGATATTAAAGAAGCACATCAGAAACAAGAACCAGAGGGGTACTCACAACGCTGAATGTCTCCTGGTCGAGTTCGTCGTCTTCCTCTCCAATAGGGACCGGTTCACTCCCTGCAGTAATGTGGACAGGGCCTTGAGACTTCTTCCCTTTACTGGCAGATTTAGTCTAAAAAAAAAGTTTTGAATAAAATGTAATTATAAGTTGTCCAAGAATTGAATGCATACAGGGCTTGATTGTCATGTTCCAATGAAACAAAAATAACATTTTTGAACGTGTCTTAGGTTGGGTAGCTTATCTATACTGTGTATTTTAAACAAGCATTCTAGTAACACTGACCCCCCCCTCCCCCAGTTCATTCAGTATCATAAAACCCATCTGCTTGGAACTGCAAAAAGCCATAATAAGAATACCAAATCTAAATTATTTTTTTACACGACACAATGTAATAACACATTTGTTTTTAATCTATATTAAATGATACCTTTTCTTTTTTCGGTTTTGACTTCTTTTTCTCCTTCTCCCCATCTTTATCTTTCTTGGGTGCTCCCTGTTTTTCCTTATTTTCTTTATTATCCTTCTTTTTTTGTTTCTTCTTCGCTGGACTCTTTTCCGTGCCATCATCCTAGCCACAAAGAAAAAAAAGGTAGTTTGTACCACACAAATATATATATATATATATATATATATATATATATATATATATATACACACACACACACATATACATATATATATATATATATATATACACACATACACACATATATATATATATATATACACACACACACACATACATACATACACATATATACACTTTATTTTAGCCCACGAAAGTCCTTTACTTAGAAAGCAACCTTAACAACATCAAAATAGCCATTCCTCCCATACCTTGACCTCCCCTTCCTCAGAAGGATTGTCAGAAAGCCGAGGAGATGAAATGTCATTTCCGTGTTCATCCTTCGGAGCCTTGTTCTCCTTCTTCACTCGTGGTTTCCTCCTCTTTACTTTGGTCTAGTATGAAAACAATGACAATTTAAATCAGAAGTGAGCAAGATACTTCAGTAAATATAAATAAACCACGCCCTTAATCTTCTGGATACTGCCGACAACTTTCTACCAGATGGTGTCAGCAAAGACAGTAATATTACAAATGAATGCCGATAGAACACATGTGCAGAATTGAACATAGAGATAAGGTCTAAAGTGTTGTATTTGACTGACCTCTGCCCCTTGCAGATTCTTATTTTCAAGTTCCTTCTTTAGCAGCTTGATGAGGTAATCCACTCTAGACTGTAACTGTTTCGCTTGAGGCTTCTTTTGAGGGTCATCTGGAAGAATCTGAAAATGAAAGAAATTTGGAATGACCATCAAGAATTAAGAAAAACACATCTAATGCAATTTTAGATTTAAGAAAAAAAAATCTACTAGGTAGTGCTGTAATAGTATGAACAGCAACTGCATAAAATATTTGCATTGTAGCTACAATCTGCGCATGGTTTTGTTAATCAATCTTGCCCCAATCTCAAGCTCTCTTTAGTACACACCTTACTGCCCAGTGTGAGATCTGGGTCAGTTTTTATTAAATCCCAGTTGCCGTAACCATATTCATAGACCCCCAGCAACAACTGAGCATCATCCTCTATGCCCCACTCTACATCGAAATGGGATGCCTTCACGCGACAGGTCAATTGAAACCTAGGCAAAAAGAAAATGTAACACATTGGTCTCCCAATAAAATGCCCAATCCCCTACTTTTTGACATTGATGCTCTTATTTCCTCTCTCTACTTCTTAAAGTGACACAGAGCAGAACAGTAAATATTATTATGTAAGTAAGAGAGGAAGTGGTCTGTAATTCCATCAGCATCTAATTTTATAATATAGAGCATTATAATACATTACCAGACATCTATTATTCTCTATATATTAAGACCAATTCAAGCTGCATATAAACCGCACACTTTTAAAAAGAATATAGAAAACCATAGTCCTATTACGAAAGAGCAGGAATGGACTTTTGTCTTACTTTTTCCTTTCTTCAAGATCAACAGGTATGGCTTTATGAAATGGCCCAAACTCCTCCTCATGCTGAATAATGGATTTGGCATTGACCTGGACACCCGAAATCTTGATTGTAATACCCCTGCGTTTTCCTGGTCCTTTAACTGTAGAAATTAAAATAAAATAAAAATACTCATATTGTTAAGATACTTTTGAAGATCAGAATTAGATTTCTACGAGGTCTAGTTCTAATTTTTCTTCCTTAACATATCAGATGCCCGTGTCAAGTAGGGGTGGGGTGGGGGTGGGATTGGTTGAGAGAATCATCTTCTAAAGATGCCACAGCCAATTTGCCCACGAGTCTCATGCTCACGTACCTTACAATGACGAATGTAACGTGACAATTAGAGATTTTCAGATGCTGTGTCTGATGTGATCTGCTTACCCTCGCTTGGGTTTTCTTTCAAGTGCTCCTCATGTTCTTGCACCGCTGCTACGCAGCTGCTGTGAATCAGCTCTCCCAAACGCTTCAGGTCAGCTACAGACTTATCCACCAGCTCAGCATCCCGGGCAATGGCTTCCAACCTGAGAACAAATCACATGCACAGTCTGAATAAATAGTTTACCTTCAATAATTGCTGTTCAGCACCCCAACCCCTCAGCTGTATCAAGTTCTTGACTTCTGCCCACCAAAGTAGGCAAATAAGACAAATGAACTCCATATCCGAAACACCCTTTGGACAGCTATGGTAAAAGTCATCTGTACACTTTGTATTTTCTGACTTGTACTCACCTATCAAGGGGGGCTCCAAATTTTTTGTAAGCCTTGATAAACCTGTTTGAAAAAAATAAACAAACAGAATTTAGAAAGGCTTTTTGTTTCAAATTTCAATTACAACAAATTCCTGTATTTTTGGTCACTTGTTAGGAACCCTTTAAGAATCTTGTACTTTGATCACTCTTCCAAAAAGAAAGAAAGAAAGAACAGACAACAGGTCTCCCTCACCTTCGAATCTCTGCGTCGGTGAACCCCTCCACATTGTTTTTCCGTGTCCGAGGTCTCCCCTTGCGCTTAGGCTTTTTGTCATCGTCACTGTCGTCCGTTTCACTTTCTGACCCAGATGACCTCTGCTGCTTTAACTTTGAACCAACATCTGAGTCGCTGTCATTTGCCTGAGCCTGAGAAACACAACTGGATTAGTCTTGTAAAGCACACATACTGCATTTCTTGTGGGGACCCTGCTTGCACTCAGTTTTGCAGCTGGATGTCTTAGAGCAAAAAGGATCAAATATCAATACATTACTCCTTCTAATAAGAAACACATTGACTTTAAGCCATCAGACTCTCAGCTGCCCCAGCATGTTTCCAGTGTAGAGCTGTGCACCACTCAATTACTTCCCAGGTTACCTTCTTGTTGGAGCTCCTGCTTCGCGGCAGCATGTAGACGTCCTCCATTTCCCTTTGCTTTTCCTCCTCCTCTATCTTCCTCCTCTGATCCTCTGGGATGATGTCATCCCAGTCCCTGGGGTGCCTCTCCTCCAACTCAGGCACACTTTCTTCCATAGTGGAGAAGTTAGCTACCTGAAGAGAGATGCCCAAAAGACACTTTGGTCATCAAATTAGCAATACATGTTAACCAACCTTTAGATCTGATGAGCAATAGGGAGGCCGTTCCCAGAGCAGATAATTAACACTGTACCCTGGGATATACCACACGCTGATTTATTCAATTGCAATACAATAAAAAGGAACATATCAGTTGTTCTATGAAGCCGTCAAGAGTTGCAGTAAGCAGCATTTACATCACAAAAGCCTTATACTATAGGATTTCTTATTACCCAATCCACAGGAATCTACCCTGCTTTTCAGTTTGATGGTTCGTTCCCATGATTCATGACAGCTGGAGAACACAAACATTTGCTTTAATACCTTGAATTGAGACAGCAGTTCATCAGTGGCGCTCACTGACGATTCACTTTCTCTGGTTTCAGCCAGCCGTAAGATTTCATCAATGTCCAATTCCTAAAAGTAAAACAGATTTTAGAATTTATATTGGTAAGATTGGCAATAAACAAACGTTTAAAAGAATAATGCTGCGCAATGAAAGTTACTTCATGTTTAAATAATCTAAATAAATAAAATACATCTATTCTTAATCAGCACACAAGGCAAAATACTTTCAGAATAAAACATAAAATATTTACAATATGCCCAAAATAGAATAAAATCTGAAGATCTTTAATGTTTTAATCTTATTCTTTTGCTGGAGCAGAACATCACTGAGAATGTATAGTATATAAGCATGACTTGTGTCAGTACCTGAGGTTCAGACTCTTCTCCTTCAGCTTCCTTGAAAAGGTCCTCTGCTCCGAACTTTAAGATTGCAGTCAGCTCCTCCTTGTTGAATGGATTTGAACTGTACAAATGAAACATGTCAGGCATTTAATTTCTGGAGGGCACAATGTCTGTTCATGCTTGCAATAAAAAAAAAAAGATTAAATGTTTCTTTTATATAGAAAAACAAAACATTTGAATTCCCATTAAACAGTTCAATTGCTTACTTTGAGGTTCCTGAGCCATTGTCCAATACCGTGCGTCCCGTAGTGTCCATTCTCTGGATCACAAGATGGTCCAAAACCATCTTTTTTTTGGCTCGTTCAATAATTTCTTCCTCTACTGTCCCCTTTGTTACCAGACGATAAATGTTTACCTTTGCAAATGACAAAGTTTTAATAAAATAAAATGAAATAAATAAAGCTGAAAATAAATCCCAGACAATAGTTCTTAGAAGATGTTGCATCTCAGCAAATACATCCCATCAAAATGTCAAAAAAACATGAGGCATGTTTACCATTGAGTTATCTGCTTACTAAATTGACTGAAATTGTTATCTGCTTTCTAAATTGAGTGTAATGTGCTTGTAGGCTCCCTACCCTAGGCTTAATTACATCATTACTGTGTGTAGTTCAAAAATCAAGTTACAAGTGGGCAGGGGCAAGGGCAGAACATTTAAAAAAAAAAAAAAAAAAAAAAAAAAAAAAAAAAAAAAAAAAAACCTAATTTGCTATACCTGCTTCTTCTGACCAATCCTGTGTGCCCTGGCCTGTGCCTGCAGGTCGTTCTGGGGGTTCCAGTCAGAGTCAAAGATAACCACTGTGTCAGCCGAGGCGAGATTAATGCCCAAGCCACCCGCTCGTGTGGACAGCAGGAAACAGAAGTCCTGCATGCAATGGAGAAGAGCTCCAGTTTCAGACAAACTTTATAAAATCACCTTACAATACAAATCTATTTCCCTAAACTGCACTTTCAATCACTGTCTTCTACATGGAACCCAATCTCTAGTCACAGCTAAATTGTCCCCTTCAAACTCATCACTCCAGAGGGGCTTTGCAGCAAAAACATTGATTTTGCTACATTGATTTAAATTGACATAAAATAACACCACTGTGTATTTGTAGAAAAACATTTATTTTCCTTTTCATGAGTTTATTAATTATTAAAAACACTAAGAAATTAACCACAATGATTTAGTATTATAGTGCCATCTATATATTAGACTGGGCAATCAAGTAAGTCACTTCACCCTCTATGTTCAAGGCTCAAACAGAATGATTTACCAACACACATACTCTCAAGTGTTCATAACTTTGTTTGAACTTTCTAAGACTAACACACGTACAGTTTCTTTGTTCTATAAATATCTTAGCTTTTTCTAAGGGAACTTTTTTTTTCTCTCCAAGGCTTTACCACACATTAAAATACAGGATTATATTTAAAAAAAAGTAGTACAAGATCTAGTGCTAAAATTAATTATGACAGATTAAAATCGATTTATGTAAATTTGACATCACGAGAATTAAAAATAGCACTTCATTTTACATCACAGCCTTTAAAAATTAAATCGTCTTCCATAGATACCTCAGAACCTTCAGCATTAAAGTGATCGAGTGCTTGTTTTCTTATTTCTCCTTTTACTGAGCCATCCAAGCGCTGAAACAAAAAGAAGAGCTTTGATTACACTTGTATATGTTCTCTCTTGCTACATGCAAAAAGTGCTCTTCATTATACTTCATTATCATTCCAGTTTTGTTCTGCCAAAGTAGGCTAGACCTAAACAGCATTATGATTCCAGAACTAAAAACTGAACCACAACCAATTTTAAGACATAACACACACTCCTGTATTCTCCTTCCAGTTCCCATTAAAAATAACTGCAGATTAAAAATAACTTCTGCCACGATCACTGCGACCAGCAAGCATGGCTATGCAGAAACCCCCCTCACTGACATGTGATAGCTTTAATAACCAAGCCAACATCTGAAGGTCAGCTTGTTTCGTGGCTTAAATAAAACCATACCATTACTATGACACACTAGTATATCTGGGTGTTTCTTTACGGTTATTTAGCAGTTTAACACTTATAATATCAGTAAAATTGATTCAAAAACTGAGGCTGGTGTTTAAAATGATTGTAATACAGAATGCTCTTTAGATTTTGTTATCTTGCCGGTGGCAGTGATGAGACACAACTTCAAAAGGCCTTAGTGGTGAGCAATTATCAGGCATGGTTTCAAGTTGTTGGAGATATTTAGTCACATACAAGCAAATTATAATCTCACAAAACCAAATTTGATTAACATTTTTGTTGAATTTAAAGAATAAAAAAATTAAATTAATTTAAAAATTATGTGTAGTATTAAGAAACATAAAAAAAATTAAAAAAAAAGTAATAAAAAAACAGTAAGTATTGTAACAAAAAAAAAATCAAATAAAAGTAACAAAAAAAACAAATGAACAAAAATATAAAAAAATAAATAAAATGATAAAGTAAATTTAATATAATTTAGTAAAAGTTAAAAAAAAAGTAATAAATAAAATAAAAAGTAATAAAGTATAAAATAAAAAGTGTAGTAAAAAAAAAATAAAGTATACATAATAAAATAATGGTAAATAATATCTATCAATTTTTTTTACATAACATAAGTTAAAAAATATAACAATGAAAAATACTAAAATAAGTGTCAATAAAAAGTAAAACAATATCTTACAATACAAAAAATTTAAAATGTTAACTGAAACCATTAAAGCAAAACTTCACTACAGCACATGGGGAAATTAAAATGTTCAACATGATCAAATTTCTTTGCATAAAAACATTTTCATATAAAATACATATCTGGGTGTTCCGGCTGAACAGCATACACCAGGTCTCTACAAGAACATACTCTCAGTACCTGGAAAGGATAGTGCTTGATGACCAAGTACTCTGCAATAATGTCCAGCATCCGCACCATCTGGGAGAAGATTAGAACTCTGTTCCCCCGCTCTCGCAACCGTGTCAAGAGCTTGTCCAGGAGGACCAGCTTGCCACTGCTTCGGATCAAGTTCTGAAGGAGAGAACAAGCAACTCTTCATTAAACAGAGAACAAAAACACTCTTGCATCGTGAAAAACAATTCAGAATTAAAGATTCAAGCATGAGGTATGAATTAACCTCAGAAAATAATGAAAAGGGGGGAGAAAAAAAAAATTCTCACACCTGTAAACGTTCTGACTGGCTTTCGGTCTCATTCTCCTCCTGTTGTTTGATCAGGTAACTGTGGTTACAGCATTTCTTTAACTCCATGACAATATTTAGGAACCCGGAGGTGCTTCCTCTTGTCCCCTTGGAGAGAGCCCTGTAATTCCTTGTCAAAATCCACCTATTAAAAATAAACCGATCTGTATATAAAAAGTGCCCTCACAGACAAATAACAATAATAATAATAAATAAATAAATACTGTAAATGGTTTACGAGGTTTACTTGTAATACTGCTTCTGTTGTGCTGACATCTCCACCCTGAGAATCTGTTCCACTTTGGCAGGCAGGGACTTCTCCACATCCTTCTTAACTCTGCGCAAGAGGAATGGTTCCAGAACTTTGTGGAGGCTCTGATAGCCATTGTCTCTACCTTTCCCATGCTCCTCTTCAAAATCCTCCCAGAACTCAAATCTAAGGTGAAAAAAAAATACATTACATATATATATATATATATGTGAATTCCATTATTAGACTTTTTTCTAAAACTATCACACTAGGAATGTCTTATTAGGGTTTTTTTTTTTTAATAAGGGCAAATATGGGACAGTACAGTAAAATGTACCAGGTATTTTTACCACTGGGTGTCACTGTTGTTGTGTGTACTTTAATGTTTATTTCACGGCAACAGGAAAGTTCACCTATATTATTATTTTTGTGTGCACTAGAATGTGAGTTATACAGTGCGCTTTTCCTTCCAAATACATAGACATATTAAGTGAAAACATTCCCCCAGCGTCTACAGAGAGAATGAAAGAGACCCTTACTTCTCTGGCATGAGAAAGTGCAGCAGTGACCACAGTTCCTTGAGAGAGTTCTGCAGAGGTGTCCCTGTGATGAGCAGACGGTGGTTTGACCTGAAATCGATCAGGGTCTTGTACAGCAGCGAGTCATCATTCTTCAATCTATGAGCTTCGTCCACTGCAAGGAAGGCCCAATTTATACTTCCCAGCACTGCCTGGTGAAATGAGGGGCAAAGTTTATTAATACCCCTCACAACATAACTAGACCAACAAGTTTGTTTTTGTTTCACTTTATGATGAATGGATGAAAAGCTATTGATGGATATATTGCACCATGTTGCTTTATGGTTGAATTCTGTGGAAATTAATTATGTTTCTTCCCATACCTTGTCTTTTAATAGGATTTCATATGTAGTTAAAAGTGCGTTGAATTTAATTCTTTTCGTCTGAGAATGTACCCATTCATAGTCACGAATCTGAAAAATAATAATTATATATATAATTATTTATATATATTTTCTTTTTTTTTTTTAAACAGTCAAACATTTCATGTTAAACATCTGCTTAATACTGTCTACTAAAAGCAAAATATCAGAAACACATGTTAGTATCTTCCATGTTTCTTACTAGCACAAGAGCTTTGTTTATCCATATTGTGACTGCCCCATTTAGGTACTATTAACAGAGCCAGTGATGCTCTCTTACTGTATTTCTGCTCATTACATCCCCGAGGTACACCACCACGTTCATATCAGGTGCCCACGTTTCAAACTCCCTCTGCCAGGAAGTGAGGGTTGAGAGAGGCACCACTACCAGGAAGGGCCCATACAGCTGATGCTGATGGAACAGGTAGGATGCAAAGGAGATGGTCTGAATAGTCTTCCCCAAGCCCATTTCATCAGCCAAGATCACACTATTACACCTAGAACCAAAACAAAAAAGATGATTATGTATGCATGATCAGCAATGAATGAATCTTTCAGAAACTTAGTGATAGTGATTTTCAATGTACTGTAGAAACGTTGTCGGAAGTAACAGATTTGATCCAGTTGGACACTATCAATTAAGCTGCTTTTCATTTGGGTCTTGGTCCTATCTAAGTTTCTTACCTGCACCAGGAATGCGCTAGCCAGTTAAGTCCATCTAACTGGTAATCTCTGAGCTCCAGATTGTCTCCCCCTACATATGCTGGCTGCTTCTTCAATGTCACAAACCTTGGCCTCTGTTTTAGTACCTGGCAAAACAAACAAACAATCTAATTACTCAATACTCAAATCCCAAGAAACCCTGCTTAATAGAAGCTGGAATATTACACTGAAAACTTTTACAATTTAAAATTAGGTTGAAATACATATGTATTTCCCTGGACTATTCACTCACTTTGCAGTCTTTGAAAGGGATGCATTTAGAGTTGTTTCTGTTATGGAAGCTGTCTATACAGTGCTGAAATTTCTTTCCAATCAATGCTCCATCTTCCCAGCTACACTCAGCATAAGGAAGCCCCATCCATTTGCACAGGTATTCTGGCTCATTGGAGGAAGTCTTGTGACTGTGAGCTGGGTGCAAATAACCAAGCAATTTTCAGAAAACAGTGCACATTTTTGCAAAAATTCTGAACACAAACAATCAAAGGAGTGAGAATGTATATCAAAGAGTTAATATTAATTAATAACAGTGATATCAACACAGTATAATCTTTTCTTTACAAAAAACATTCTTAAAAAATCAACTTTAATTAAAATCAGAAAACGAGAGCTATAAAGTGCGTAAAATGTCAGTAGCGATAGAAGTAATAAGAGCAGCTTAGAACAGGATCACTTACAGGGAAAGTCAGAGTGGCCTTGCGATGACTTTCCTGTCTTCATAGCTGCATGAGAGAGAAGGCAAAAAATATGATGTGCACTAAAAAGTAATTATACTACAGATGTGCCTTTAAAAATTCTCAGCAAACCCCTTCTCCTCCTCTCTGCATATTAAGACGGTACTAGACAGTCACGTGCATTAATACTGTGTGCATTACTGGTTGCACTGTGGGTAAGTGGATGACTTATCCACTGACACATTTTAGATTGCAATTGTAAGAAATGTCAAGAACAAACTAAAAGTGTGTCATCTGCTGCTTATTTGTTCCTTGTGTTTCCCTTACCTATCACTCTCTCAACAATCTGATACTGCTTATTCAGGTCAGTGGTCAGCTCTTGCTGGCAGTTATAATACTCTATATCTTCAGGTGATGCTTTGGACATCCTGTAGACGAAACACAACATAGTGAGGAAACTGAAAGACCAGTGGGACTGCACAGTGAAACTGTGTGCGAATACATTATCTTACCAATATTTTACTTCGTCATTCTTTTTCTTAAAATTCTCCTGCTTCTTTAGCCCCTTCACTTTCTGCTGTGTCAATGACTCTATGCTCTCCCAGGTGCTGTGGATATAGGACCAGCCTTTCCATTTTATAAGGTACTGAACTTCCCCCTCATCCTTCTCCGGGTCAAAGTCAGCACAGGGGTCTCCGTTGGCTTCTACAGCATACACAGTGCTTGAAGCACCAGTGGCTGTAAACATATACCAGATTGTTAATATTTTTAACCAACATATACTATGTGATTTCTTTAAGAATTGATTTTTTTTAAGTGGAGGGAGGAGCCTGTTACCTCCTTTTTTCCCAATCCTGACATCTATCACTTTTTCAATGGTCTCACTGTCATCCTGCTGCTCTTCTGCTCCCTCCCCTGCCATTTCGATGAGGTCGTCGGAGTCAGTCTCAAAGTCATCCTCGTCCTCCTTGTAACTGCAAGGTAAACACAGCTTGCACTTTCCTATAACAAGTAATGGACACTGCATTTCCAACCCTAGTATACTCATCAATACTATTACATGCCCACTGGCTCTTAAAACCAGTGTACACTAGATTCGTTTTGGGCAATCTAAAGAAATGTGTTGCTAGGAGGGCGCCTTTATCAGCTCACCTGACATTTTTGGCAACCTGACGCCTTGTTTGTCTCTTGGGGGTATCGTCATCATCGTCATCGTCATCTTCGTCTGAAGAGTCTTGTTTTTTCCGTTTCCGCTGAGGTTTTTGTTTTTTGACAGTGGCTTTGGTCTGTGTTCTAGAAATATATATACAAAACACACATTTTATATATATACATACATACATACACACACACACACACACACACACACACACACACAAACATATACATACATACACACACATATTTATTTAACCTGAATATACATATTGTTAAAAAAAGAAAAAAGAAAATACTGTTGCCTGCAGCCACCTTGAATTCTGTTAGATGCTAAGCAAAAGTATGTACTAGTGGGAGTGATAAGGGAAACTCTAGGTCTGAACACAATCAACAACCCATTAAGGTGTCGGAAAGCACTTGCGTTCTTTAATTCACTACACCCTTACCTTTTGGCTGTAGGTCGTTGTGATCTAACTTTCTTCTCTTCCTGCTCACTCTCTGCACTGCTGGCATCCTCCTCATCCTCTTCATCATCATCGTCGTCGTCTTCATCATTAGAGTCATCACCTTTCCAGATATTTCTTTTAACACAGAAATATCTAATTTTTAAACCCTTTAAAGAGCTGGCAACTCTGATGCCCACTGTTTCTGTGGCATCAATACTCATAATGCGCACATGGTAAATGTTTCCTGGTCTTCAAAACAAGTACCCATTGAAGGCTACACCAAATGAGGAAGGGTATTGCGTTTAACGTTTTATGGAGGTTTGAAGACTCTCAAACTTCATGTTTCTGTATGATAATCTACAGTAAGCTACACTGGAAAAAAAATATTAACACAATGGCAAACTGAAAAAAACATATCAGATCTCAGCCACCAACAGCAGGTGCAACTACTGCAACTAGATTATAAAAGTTTATCACAGGAAGTAAGTTTGGGGTTTTTAAACAAACTCTACAGGTTGAAAACGTGTGTCTAATTTAGCTGGGGCCTGCCACTCAAAACACTGAAAGCATCAAAGTATTACTCATTAAATTAAATTATGAATAAGATCACTTACTTTTTCTTCTTTTGTCTTACTCCTCTTCTTTTTGGACTTTCACTTTCAGAGTCACTGCTGCCCTACAGGTTTAAAAAATAAAATACAGGTGCTTAAACAAGACAACATATAACGTTTTGGAACACATAACCTTAATGACAGGGCTGTCCAATGGATGCCTCATCTGAAGTATGCCATTTAGAGATTGTACAAGCAGCAAATCTGATGCTTATACATTCAATGTTTAGTACACTGAAAACTACTGAAGCAGTATCTGAATGTAGCTGCTTTTCTTCTTGTTTTCTGATATATTTTCTGGGGTATGGCTTTATAAGAACTCACAATTAATCAGAATGGCACAGCCAAAAAGAGTGGATAGCTCTGCTTTAAGAACACGTGTTTGTTCAAAGAAATACAGGAAAATCATAAACACAGTGAAATGCTGTTGCTGCATACAAGTTTGTGTTCTTCAAATTAATTACAAAATGCAATAACGAAGTTTGACAGTCCAGTTTGTATGACTTCCCAAAGTTGTTTTTTTTCACATCATCAGGCACACATATGTAACACATTCTTGCGAAAATGAACTAATTTTATTTCATTACAAACATGGACCAATACTACTTGTGGTTCAAAACCTCTTTTTTTTTTTTTTTTTTAGCCATTGTACACACTCGCAGAACCCTGTGCCTGTCACTTATAAACAAATATAAAACTGGATGAGAAGAGATCCCTATTAGAAATAAGAAGCTGTGGGTCTGTTGAGCCTCCCTGGAAATGTGCAAAATACTGGAATCAAAAAAATTAGTTTACTATTAGTTCATGCAATATTTGGAAATATTCACAAGTATCTGTATAAAAAAACAAAACAAAAAAATGCCAGCTGGTACAATTTGTTTTGGAATTTCAAGGTAGAACTGTATTACTGATGTGTTTGTTATGTTTATAAGGGTGCAAAGTAGAAATCAATTATGTATTTTATTTATTTTTTAAAGCTTTTACTATTCAAACTCTAGGACCTATGTCAAATAAAACGTCAAATTTCATTTAACTTCCAAAATTAAGAAAAAAAAAATACATTTTAGGTGATGTACTCTACATTACTTGTAATTTGAGTCACTAAATTAAACAAATGACATCCTATATATATAGGGCCCTCCCTTAGCTTCATGATAAACAGCAGTATGTCATAATGAACTTAATTTTTAGGTGCCGTTTTTTTATGGCCTAACGTCTGCAAGCTGTGTACAATAGTCTAGTGACTTCTAACCATATACAGAAGCAAGACCTGAGTGTTAGGGCTCATGTAAATGTGCCAGGTTAATTGAAAAGGACCCTCAGTGGACACTAACACTTAGGTGCAGTTTCTGAATGGCCACTTTTCTTCTCAGCTTACCTGAGCTCCAAAATTAAGACGAGCAGGCTCTTGTCTGCTCCGGTTCGACCGCCTGACCCCATAAACATCAGGATGTTCTTCCCACATCTGCAAATATAAACAGACCATAAGATGGCCTGCTGCCCTCCCACCAATTTATTCTAATTTTAAAGCACGAATTACTTTTACAAAAAAAAAAAAAAGGTACTTGTATAAAAGTAACACTTCAAAATAAACAGCCCTAATTACTGTTTCCTTGTTGTCTAAATGGGAGAGGGATAGTAATAAGTTCTACGTTGAACCCACAAAAGTGTGTGCAGTAATGTTACAATGTCATTTTGCTAAATTGTTCAGTATAGAAATGCACAATGGCAGGTCATGGTTTTATTAAACTTACCTTGTTTTGACTTCATAAAGCCTTATAAATTGATTTTTTTTTTTTTTTTTTTTTTTAATAAAAAAAAAACAGACACGTGTAAATATCTTCCAGTTGCTTTAACAATGAAAAACAAAAAAGTATTATGATTTAAAAAAAAAAAAAAGTGTGCTGTGCCTGCCCTTCTGCCTAGGAGTGGTACAGCGCTTGCAGTTCAGGAGTGAATATTGCAGATGTGAAGAAAATAAACATAAGGGAATAATGTACTTATTTGGGGGAATTTTTATTTTATTTATTTATTTTTTAAATCAGCAGTACCCCTTTAATTGGATTCCCTGGGCACATGCTGTTTATGCTAGTACGCCTGCAATAGCACATACCTGCACAGCTGGATGCAGAGTAAATAGAAACCAAGTACCTTCTTAACATCTGCTAATCTATCCTTCCTGCTGACTGGTTTATCTTTGACCTCCGAGGAATTTTGCTGGGATTTTGATCCCGCCGATTCGGACTCTGAATCAGACTGGCTTTCAGATTCAGAGCTGCTGTTGAATTCACTGGCATGATCGTTGCCTTTCTCTCTTCCATGCTGACTCTCAGACTGGCTCCCCGACTCAGAGCCGGAGTGGTTCGACTCTTCAGAAGCAGAATTGCTATAAGCAAAAACAAACCCAGGCTTATTAAAGGCTACGTAACACAAATGCAACACACCAAGTAAAAATCAAGATTTGATCTGTGTTTTGGGGTTATGGTATGAAAACACAGACAGCTACCAACACTGCAAACCCCTTCTAGCCATTTTTATAATAAAACTACCATACTTTCCCCCAGTGTTTTATGTTGATTGTAATATTCAGGTTTTTATTTTGAATTGCCCATAAAGGCTTACTATGTTAAAAACAAAAAAATAACTGACTTGATCTAAGAAATGTGTATTTGTAATTCTATCAATAACAAATAACCACAAACACCTTCACCACAATCATATTTAGGGTAGGATCCCCTGGTGCATGTTGACTATAGTAAATAAACTAATATACTGCATACTACCATAACTATGATTGTATACCGATAACATATGTTTACCAAATTTTATTTTACAGCAGTTATAGCATTGTTTGGATAACCAGATTACATTTTAAAATACCTACTAAAAATGATGGAAGATTTTAACAGACAGTGACAGAGGAAATGAGAGGTTCAGTTTTTATTTTATTGTCATTAAAAAAAAATGTTTCATCCCCCCCCCCCCCCCCCCCCCCCGGAGAAAACAACTTTGTAATAATGAATCATCGTTTATAAAAAATAAATAAATAAATAAAAACTAATGAATGCATGAGAATTCCTTTATCCAAATTTTACACTGCAAAAAGATTAAGCATATATTTTAAAACATTTGCATTTATCAGGCCCGGTCATAGTGGTAGGCAGATTTTCTACATCACCAATCTCTTCAGTGCACACTGCACACTGCTCTAGCTTTCCTGCATGGAGTAATTTCTCTCTGCTGCATGCAGGGGGCAGTGGCACAGCAATACATGACTGAACATGAATTTTTCTAATGCTAGAGAATCTGCCCAGTTTATAAACGCCATTTTAAGAAATTCCACTCCACCATCTTACAGCTACAGTTTTAGCCACAGACATGTTATCCCAAAATGGCCAACCTCTGGATAAACAAAGAAGCCATTCTAATGCCCTGCCAATTCAAAGTACAGTCTGTAACTGTCATCATGTGCATCTTGATTAAAATGACTAATTAATTTCAGTAAATCTTATATAAAATGTTAAAGGTAACCCAGCTATTAAACTGATGGATAACCAGTGACTGAAGGACTTATCTATAGTATGGCTAATTAAGCTCATAGTAAACTCTGGGATGGATGAAACTCTGCCAAATAAATAATAATAATAATAATAATAATAATAATAATAATAATAATTTAAAGTCTAATTCTCAACCCACTCATATGTCATTTAGCATGGCTATTACGGCGCAGTGATACTCTATACTGTATCACACATCATAGTGGTGCCTTTTAAAATTTATTCAACAGCAAACAAATTTGCAAATGTGCATTCACATCTGAAACTTACCTGTTCACAGTCATAGGCTTTCTCAAAGCATCATTCTGATAAAATTAATCACAAATTTGAATGTATGATATGTGTGTGATGTACATACATATAGATATATATATATATATATATATATATATATATATATATATATATATATTATAATATATTATTTGTTATATATTGTGTGTACGCGAGCCTTTTATAACAAACATTTTCGCTCAGCCTTTATAAATAATGTTCTGGCAGCCATAATTACAAGACCGTGGCAGATTGTGTCATCTTTCCCCGATGACAGTAGAAAGGGGCTACTTACCCTCTCGGTACTGGGATGACACTATCACCTAATGGACTGGCTACGGTATATACGATTGCTCCGTTATATATTATCACTATATTAGGCTATTTAATATAATGGATGAGCACTATATAATAGGTATATATCGAATGTATGTGTATCACAATATTAGGGCCATTTAATTTAATATATTCACTCATTCTATATATCAATTTGCAACTGAAACATGTGATTTGGAACACTATTTTATTTCAAAGTCAAATAACACTTAACACAATACAAAATATTCTTTTGAGTGCATGTATGGTTAAATTTAACATCACATTCGACCCAGGAAATATTGATCTGAATCAGTAAAAAAATCACACTGTGACATGGACACAGTCTTTAAAATATGAAAACTAGAGAGTTTTTTTTTTTCTTAATTCAAATGTTCTATCCTTAAGTACTGTGTGTCAACTTATAATACCCTTGAAGACTTATAAACAATGGTCCTCCTACCGTATGCCCAGACATTTATATGGTCAATACTTAAGAGCAGCTGAAAAAACAAGGCACAAACTTCTACAGTGCCTTAAACACATTACAAAAAATTATACAGCATTTTAAACAAGGCAGATGTAAAAGGGTTCAGATACAACACTTCATATTTCCATTGGAAAAAACAAAGATACATGTGTGTGTGTTATGTGGAGGGGGGGGGTCGAAGATGGGTAATATAAGCATTGTGGGGGGTTGTACATGTATGTGTGTGCGTGCATACATGGGTTGCATGATGTGTGTGCATACATTTAGGGGTTTGGGTTGCAGGAGTGGCATGAAAGATGTGAGGACTGAGGGGGTATATAGGGGGTGTGCGGAAATCACCGGGAGAGTGAGACCAGAGTGATTAGAGACAGGGTGTAGGGACTGAGAGATCGTGAGAAATATAAAAAGTTATGTTTCCACTTTGCAACCCGAGTTGTTTTAAAATAAAATAAAAAAAAAAAAAAACACAAATATACTTTTATTATGCTTGGATTCTTTCTGAAAATATAACAAGTATGCAGCAGCGTTTGTCTTTGTTGAGGGGGACCAATGTGTACTTGCTTTGAGAATACATAAATCAACGAAACTGCACAGATGGCAGTTGTCCATGACAACCTGAAACAACTTTGCTACAAGACTTATATCATACAATTATAGGCTCAAAAGGTTTTTAAAACCAAAAATATGAGGAGACAGGTGTGACGACACTGGTCCTGGAGAGCCACAATCCCGCTGGCTGTCCTATCTTTAAATCAGCAACGGCTAAACTCCTGGAAAAAATGTTCATGCTGACCAATGAAGAAAATAATTGGTTAATTAAAGGTGGAACAAAACCTCAAGGCCCTGCAGCTCTCTGGGGCCAGGGTTAACCCCCCACCAGTGCTAAGACAGTCACCAAGTATCAGAATTAGTTTCTAAAATTTCAGTTCATGTTCAACATTATATAAAAAAATAAAAAATTTAAAAACATGTATGCATGTTCAATCAAACACTTCCGTGCTTCACTCTAGATACCTGAACAAGCAATAGCTGCACTGCCAGCTGACAAAGGGAAACAAGGCATTATGCAAACACTGCCTTTCAAAGACAAGCAGTGACGTCAGTAGGTGGAACAAGGAGAGGGATTGCTATTGGCTCCCATGTTGCTAAGCAAGTAGCCAACCAATCGAAGTTCAAAGCATACACTTGGCGACCTTTGAACCACATCCCACTGTAGCTTCCTGCAGCTCTATGCACACATACACAGTGAGCAATGCAGCATGTCTGCTGAGCTAAGCAGCACAAAGAGAGAGCCATTTTGTGACTTTGAAGTGGACCTGCAGCCATTTAGTGTAAAAAGATTAGCATTTACAAATAAAAACAATGAAATGCAACATCTTTTCTTCATTTAAAAAAAAAAAAAAAAAAACACACCTCGCTACCTTAGGGAAATGTCATTTTGCACATCAATTTAAACAAAGCCAAGCCTGAGCTAATGCAGCAATAAATTGTTGCAATAAGGCTATTTTACACATCTGCACCTTTATAAAATGGCTGCCAAAAAAAGAGAAATCCTTGTATTTCTACTGGTTTATACAAGATTTAAAAAAACTAGCCACTACTTTCCAAAAAATACCTAATATGATTGTTAAATACTTCAAAGCACAGCACATAGTAAAAAGCTAAAGGTAATTCTGAGAATGTATTAGTATGGCATAGCCTCCTTTATTCAATAGCTGCATAACATCTGTGAATAAAAGCTAATTTAATACTGCAGAAATATTTTAAATGTCAACAAAATTAACTTGGCTAGAATAGTAGTTTTAAAGGTTCAAATGCCATCCTCTAAACATTCCTGAAAATGATTTCACATTTAAGTGACTATAACCAGCAAAATTAGAAAGTGATTTATCACACACTAATTCCTTATTTGAATAGAGGACTAGGCTACAAAATGCTATGCAATCTATTAATCAATTAACATTGTATTACACATTGTATAAAATATATCACTGACTCTCAATCTGTACATTTATAAATTTATTTAATAAATTTCAGGACAAAAATTTAATTGTGCCGATTCACTTTGCCATATTCCTTAAGATGGAATTCAAGGATGGAAATAAGAATCCTACTGCAAAGCCTTTTCCCCCGTTCCAGATTTTAAAATTAGCTACAGTGTATAAGTAACACGCTCAACTGTGTTATTAAACAGAGTAAAACCTGGAAATACCTACTATGAAATGGGAGTCGTATTCCCAGCTTAAAATTGGTCGGGAAAACAAAACACTGACAAATGTTTTACGTTAATCCAAGTATACTTGCATATGTATGTGGCAGAAATATTTTCCAAGTTAAACACATTTAACTTACAGAAAACTCCAATAAATAAAATGTCATGTGTTCATCTCATTAGCATTTCACAAACTCAGCAGTCATGTCACGAAATACTGGGTCCATTTCACAAATCTTTAACTCATGCATCAAGTTTCATAAGTAAACTATTTTTTTTTTTTTTTACAAATGAAAACAGATTTTCAAAAACAAACTAGATTAAATAGTTGTGAATTGCCCCATACTTTGCCAGGGTCATGTTGCTTCAAAGGGCATTAAATGTATGCATTTGATGGAACTGCCTCAGTAATATTAAAAGAGCATATATGCACATGGAATTTCAAGAACAGAGATCAGCCTTCAACACTGGATTGACTCCGTTTCTGCTACACCTACCTTCCAGAGTTCCCTGCTTACCTGCGTATTTGAAATCCACTAGTGTAGACAACCCTTTAAATGCTGAAAACAGTAATCATGCAACTACTAATGAAGTTCCATGACACCAGATTCTTAAATGTGTGTTCACAAAATACTAAATAAACAGGGATAACAAGTGGAAAAACTGTATGGCTAAAGATACCCACTATGGAAGACATGAATACCACAATACCAAATATAACAACACTTCACAAAACATTCTTGCATATTTCATAAAACATGATTATTCCAGTTAAACATTTGTAAAACTTCCATGAAAATGTCTACAGACATGCATACAAACCCATGTTTATTTATAAAGAAAAAAATAATACATACATAATCTTCTTATAGTTGCAGATCAACTATTTACTTCAACAATAACATTGTTAAGTTTACATAAGCATTCTGTTTTTCTAACTCCATTAAAGTGCACATTTAACAGCACCCAGACAGGGTGATATGAAACCAAGGGTCAAATGGTACAGCTGGCAACATTGTACAATTTAACTATGGTATCAAATAAATGACATTGCTTTAGCTGTTTAAGTGTAACGTTAACCAAGCAGAATTGTGGTCGTTTCTCTATAAACAAACATTCTGAGAAAACATGAAAGCATTTCCACATCAAGTTTGTATAAGCAACTCATTAGAATTTACAATATAATCATCGTGCAATTAAGAAACTAAGTATCTTCGTTAGTAACAAAGTACTCTACTGGGGATTTTATTTTCTGTCAATCTTGGAGTGTGGTTTTGAAATTGTTTAAAAAGTCCTACCCCAATCTAGGTTATTTTTGCAAATGTCGCTTTGTCGATTAAAATGTAAACCAAGACTTAGCATACAAACGAATCGTTCCTGCAATAAATGCAATGTATTAATTTATCCATTCAGTGAACACCGTGTAGTAATATGGCTTGCTTTTGATAACATGTGGAAAAAAAGTAAATCTTACAAATATATTTTAAAGCAAATCTGCATTGTATGTAAAATGGTGCAATGCAGCAATGACTAACCACCAAGGTCATTTAGTGTAGTGAAAATCGCTGGAAAATATTTCAAGTTATATTATACTTACAGAAATACAACATACATGACTATTATTCAAGTGTGCCTTAGGATACACGGGGCTTTATATGGGCCTTAATCGTGTCTTAAGTTTAATAAAATGCTAGCAAAAGTAGGGTGTGGCAATGAAAGAATCCCAAGGTCATTTATTTAAAATACATATAAAACCGAGTAACGATCCGATAATACTGAATACAGGTGAGCATCCATGCTTGTCAAGGTACACAATGGAAAGAGATACCAAAAAAATGGAATAAACTTTAAAAGATCGTACCTTGATGCATTGCTTTGGGTTGCGCCGTCCTCTTCGTGTTTTTTGTTCTTATTCTTAATCATGTTTTTAATCCTAAAAACGTTTATTGTTTTAGGATCCTCTTATGTCCTGGCATTTACTGTCAAAAGTTAAAAGAGAGGTAAGATCTTCTGTAAAATTCCATCTGCTTTTTTTTTTTTTTTTTTTTTTTTTTTTTTTTGCTCGACAGCAAACCCTCGACGTTGCGACAGCATTGTTGAAACACATATAGCATTGCCTCGCATAATACAAAGAAACAAGTTAACATTAAAAGTAATTTTACAAACAATAATACACCTGGTCACCACAGCATCATCCAAAATTTACATCCAAGCTCACACGAGTAAAGATTTCTTAACACACCGTGTATTAATATGGGCAGAATTCTAACTGCGTCATCGTAGAGTGCTCGACGTATTAAAAGAAAAACACAAAAACAAAATTAATGATTTAATGAATTAAAATGATAATTGTAAACATACCTATTCCATGTACAGATCTGGTCGATCGCGTTACTTTCCAGTCTGACAATTCGGTTATTTATTCCATAATACGTTTTGCAAATGTTAACATGTTGCTTTTTAATACGTCCTTAAATATGATATTTGATCAAAATAAATAGAAAGTGTAATCGGGGAATGCTGCTCATTAATTAAGAAGCGTCCGAGAAGCGCCCTACCAGTGCGCACAAAAATGGAGGGGCGCCATGGCTGCTAGTGCTGGGAAAACAACGACCCGCACATACAGGCAGTGTACTGTATTTCTCCCCGCGATAAAGGCGTATAAATACAACAAAAACGCTTAAATACAGCAAGATTACAAATACGAGATGTCCAAAGTTAACAATATTGCAGATTAAAGTCACTCAGTGGCCCCTGGGGCGGCCCAAAAGTTGCCGAAAGTTACACAAAGTGGTAGAAAAGCTAAGCGAGTCTCAATGCACTCCTCTCCAAGGCTCAGCCACCATCAAGAGCTCCTTCCCAGCTCTGAGAGCTCTGCCTTTGACTGACGCTCTTTCCATTTACCCCAGGACTCAGGTGATGTACCAAAGACCCACCCCTTTGATTTTTTAACTAAAATTACAAAAATTAAAGTGCTCTTCTTCCTCATATATCACCTTAACCTCAACTAAATATCTTGCCATTGAACATCAAGCTACCATTAGTCAAAAAGTAGTACATTTATTCCTTTTTTCAATGTTTGGGCAAATAATTGTGATCATGGAGCATAATGGACTTCCTGTTAAGACAGGAAATGATCGTTCTGGAGCCATTTTAAAACAGCAACACAAGACAGCACTGGACACCAAGACAGCCACCTTCAAACCCCATTTAACTCTTTGTGCTCATCTTGTTTTTCAGATTCATAACAAATAAGACAAAGCCTGTCCTGAGGTCATCTTTAAAAATGATGAGTTTATTCTCACTATCACTGAAAAGCATACCACCGGTCCTTCAATAAATTAGAGCACGTATTAAACAGACACGCCTTTAACAATGACCCTTTGGCCAGGGCAGGACTGGTAGAGGGCAAGGGATGACCATGCTAAGAGAAGGTTGGACTCAGATGGAGGAACCCCCAAATAAACATAAGCAGCAAGTGGTTATAACAGGTTTTTGTCTTAACTTCAAGATTGAAATAGAGTACAGTATACATGCAAATTAAACATTTATTGGGCATGGTCAATGGTTTCCTAATAAACAACTCATGTGATAAAGGCCCATCATGGGCTATTTAAATGACAATTTAATGAGTATTAAAAGAATTTGCATGGCATTCAATATATTTTGACAATCTCATTAGGTATACACAACAGATGTTAAAAGCATGACCACTCTCAAGCCTATAGTTAAAGAAAAACATGACAATCCCAAAACCACCAATACACATTATGAATTTCAAAATAACAGCTTCATGCATTCACATCAACATTTGATACACAAGTCAAATACAGTTTGTTTAAACCTGGAGTCAGTCTGGATCTTTCAAATAAAACATGCAAAAGTTTTCTTTGTAGAGACACAAATACATTATAATACACTGTTTACATGGAAATATGCAACAAAATAAAGAATCTGCAGCAAACAGCCAATTAAAAAACAAAAACGTTTGCACATAAAACTTGTTCAGTTCATTAAAAAAGTGCCACCTTTGTTAGATCCCAGCATTACCTTAGAAGCATGAACAAGACACCTGAAAGTCACATTTACTCAGATGTCAACTTAAGGGTACCGATTTTGCATCCAAAATCAGGTTATTAATTCCACCATGGGGAAAAGCTAGAACCAATAATGCACTACTGTTTGGGAAATACCCCAATGAAGTTAACACAAAGGAGGCATGAATTTATATTAATGATGTTTTATTTTGTATCCTTCAGAGCAATCTAACAAAATATTTGTATGCTTTAAGTATACAGAGTTCATGACATCTCCCCATGAAAAATGATTCAAATATTCAGTTACACACTTTTGAAATACAGTCATAAATAGCCATTGCATTTTTTTGTAGATTTAAAATAGCTTCCAAATATGAAATTAATCTTATAAAAACATGGCAAGTAAAAATGCAGTTTAATCAACAGAATCCATTTTGAGTCAATGAAATCAGCCTTGCCATGATAGTTGTCCCAAAATCACAGATAAAGAAGGCGCCATCTTGGTGACATACCAGTAGTCTCCACTTGAGAATCTCCTCAGTTGTACGGGGTCTTTATGAAAATTTGAAAAAGGAAACAAAAACAACAAAAAAAAAAAGTATGTTGGTACATGGATTTGGGGGTTTTGGTAAAGACAACAGTCCATATACAGTACAGCAATCTTGCCTTAAAGTGGTGGTTCACCAACCCTCCCAAAAAACAAGATAAACAAAACAAAAAAAAAGCACAGAAGATCCAACATTGCAAATTGACATCATGCAACACCTACACACATCCATGCATCACCACAGCACTCCCCTACCCCTCAAACACACTACAATAAAACATGAATTAACTTTTTGGAACTTCTAAATTCAAAATATAAAACATGCAACAAGATCTCAAATAAAAGGATCACACTTCTTATAATGGACAATGTATCCATAAGATTCAACTCATACCAGCTTTGATACAACCAAAATGTAAATCTACGCATTTGTCCTCAACTGTCCCTTACAGTAGAGGCTCCTCAAAGTTACTGACAAGTCACCACATATTTGCCAGGCCTTTTATATTCAAAAACAGATAGGATGTATTTATTTAGATAAAATAAAAACCCTTTAAAAAAAGCACACAACTGGGTAAAAAGACTACAACACACAAGTGAGGCCTATGATTTACAGCAAAACACCGATTCATATTGCTGGCTTGATCTTAAGACCATGCTTGGACTACAAAGCAGTATTCCAATGCAAAAGAACGAGATCCCACAAACTTCCTAGCATCAGATTCTAGAGAGTCTTCCATCATTAAAAGTTGTTCATGAAACTAATAATTGCCATCATTTGAAACAGGTAAGTTAATTTCCATAACAACCATTAAAACCAAAAAACAAGGAAACTCAAAGTAGCCAAGAAAGGATACCAACATTACAATCCATAAAACTTTGAATACAGTTATCAAGGTAGCAATAATACAACAGCGCAAGAACTGCAGCCTAACATTACTATAAAAGTAACAGAAAGACTATAAAACCAAGTTGCACAATACCTTCAACATAATCACTATTCCATATGTATATTCTGCTTCCTTGGAATGAAAATACAATGCATAGAACCAATGCCTTAGTTAAATATCCAAAAGCCCTTGCCATCAGAAGCAAAATTAAGCTTTAACATTTTCTAAGTCACTTGCCAGACCATAATTTAAAACAGACAGTAGAACACAATATACCTCACTTTGATACAACACTTCTCCTCCCCTAGCTCTAAGAGCCACAAAAAACAAACCTGGAACTGTAAAGTTCAGCAAAAACCTGTAGTATTAAAAACCAAACTTATTTATTTTAATTTTTATATAACACACAGCTATGGCCACAAATTTTGCATCGCCTACTTTTTTTGGATTGAAATATAACTATAAATGAACATAATTTATATACTGTACTTATATAATCAAAGAAACTACAAAATGGTATAATAGTAGTACAGTACTTCATGTTAGATTTTGAAATGTAAAATTTGTCAGATTCTAGAAAACTAAGAAGCAGGTTTCATTCGACTTTATGAAGCAAAATATGTTAATTATATACAGCGATGGAAAACTTTTGGCCAAAGATATCTCTCTATATGACACACACTGTTCCAGCTGGCATTTGTCTAGGAGATGTATACAATATGTACAAACTATATTGAGAGGGATATATTAAAGAAATGTAAAAGCCCACCACTATACAGTTCTGTTCATTCATGAAACAATTAAATGGAATCTCATAGTCTAATTGGGTGCCAAAATCCAGTTATTTCCCTACCCACAAATTTTGTTTGTGAGACAGCAGGGTCCTATTTAAATGTGTTCGATAAAATCATTTAGACAGGTGGAATCCACCACTTATCAGGACACCTCACTTCACACTGCCAGTTTAAAACAGTACAAGTTAGTTGTCAAATGTGTCAAGTCTCTGAATTACGAGGAACATGTATAACATGTTCATGCAAAGGTTAATTGGGTTCAGGAAAACGTTTCCCCAAGATATATACTTTCAACATATCAAAAGGAAAAGGGAGACCCATGTATTTGAGAATGGTTGTGTGGGTCAATACGTGCTCATTTAATTCAGAAGGAAGTATCCAAAATGAGATTCCAATGAGACAGGCATACAGAAATACTAGAACTAAAATGCAAAAGCAAAAAGACTTACCAAGTAGTCTTGTTCTTGAATATCTTGATAATCCACTCTACTCCACTCTGCAAGGAGAAGCCATTACAATTAATTCAAACACTGGTGAACTCTGCAGAAGTTTGAGCTTTTGGTGAATTCTGTTAAATGTAAATATTCACTTGTTAAAACTAGAATCTACTACAATAACTGTTCATTGCATTCTCTTAATTTTTGTTCAGTCTTCTTTTATGGGCGGTTTATGCTGTAGGCCTCAGTACAGAAACTGTGGTCGTGTTCGACTTCTAATTGAGTTTCTTTCATGGTTTGTGGTGGAAAGGTTGTGTGGGTTCCTTTTGAAAGTTTATATTGGTAGACATACACTTCAGAACAGTGCTCTTTTGAAAGTAAACATGGTTCACTTCATCACAAACTTTCAGAAGCAGACAAACTACCAAGCTGAATTGGGATACATTTAAAATCTTATCTGCTATGTAGATTAGGTCATTGTAATGATACATTTGCATCAGCCCTGTGCATCACAAAATGGACATCTGGTGGTTTACTGCCTTGCTGATGTCTGTTTTAGAGCCAACAGTCACAAGAAAATTCAAGCCAATGGTCTGGCAAAATCTGACATTGAAAGCCAATGATAGCATAACCTCCTTCAAAAACAGCCTTTAAATCTGATCCAATTAGGAATGTAAACAACGTAT
>NC_054557.1:15952394-15974894 GCF_017654505.1 Polyodon spathula | reverse complement strand
TCTTAAGACGAACAAAAAAGCACTGTTTTTCTGTTGGAAAAATAAAACACGACTGGAACCAAATTCACAACGTAATTAACAAGTTCAAATGCATATTGCTTGAATTCACGTTTAAGAAAGCAACCACACTAAATGTATTGAAATAGAAGTCTTATCTGAATAGGGGGAAACGTGTATGTGAAGAGTTTCATAAGTGCATAAGGTTAATTTCCCCATACTAAAATCTTATTTGTTTATTTCACATGAATTTGTTACTTTGTGATAAAACTATTTATTCTGTCTATATACCAATGTTTTTCCTTAAAATCTTGAGTAAACAACCAGAATGATAGTAAGATAAAATAATATAAAGTATGTTTCCCCTTCAATTGGGGAATAAAGAGTTAAAAGCCAACACCCATACATTTTCCCCCCAAAAGAACATATTTTCTTTTTTTTTTTAAACAAAAAAACAAAACAAAAAAGGTGTTGAATGAATAACAGTTCCCCAAATATCACAGTCCAAATAACATTCATACAAGTCTTTGAATTAGTTATTTGTATTGGCCATATTTTAATAAAATACATTTAAATCTAAAACAATTCGAAGATTCAAAAGTTATTCTTAAACATCTTCTGTAGGCTTCTTAAGATCAATGCTGTCTGAACCAGGTTTTGATAACACAATTCATATCCTCGATTATTATTTTGTAACAAAATATAAAAAGGTTACATAAAATGTAACAATTATTTACAAAAAAAAAAAAAAAAATAATAATAATAATTGTTGCAAATCCTAGTGTTTTTTTGTCCATAACTGAAAAGATCTCTCAAAGTTACTGTTTAACAAGCTCTCCTGCTTTGCTATCGTTATTTTTACTGTTTTTTTTGTTTCAATTCCGACAAGGGCATTTTGTTCTTCTCAAGGACAAAGCACATTAAAAATGCGTAGCTTCAAAATTTGCACCTTTTTCCTTCCAAATAATATTCTCTCTTTTCAGTTTCTGTAACATCTAAAATAAACCTTTTTTTTTCTTCAAAAATTCGGCATCTAAATGATATGTCGTTGGTCTGGAAAAGCACATTTAAATGCTGCCTTTCTTCTCTTGGCTGAAGCCTCACCATAGCCATTTTAAACACGGCTGAAGAACCTTCTCTCTTTTCCACCATATTGTCACATCTCTAACACACGCCTGTTCCGAGTTTAAATCGCCAGTATTTTTTTAAATGTCTTACCCTAACTTGGCTGAAACGATTCTTCTTTCTCCCCTGCGCTCTGCCCCGTTTGCTTCCCCGCTGGATCTACTTGTTCTTTCGTTATTTTCTGTCCCTGCCATTTCGTGCTATGGGTGTGCGTGATCCTGCCTGTGAGGAGCGTCCTCCCCCTGCCTCTGCTGCTTCTGCTCGGCTCACCAACACGGGCTGCCCTTCTCTTTACTGCAAACCCAACACAACTTCCTCCAGAACACAGGGATGCTGGGTAGCTCCCCCTCCATCACTTCAGCGATTGGCTACAACGTCAACTCGGCTACTGAAGATTATTGTCTTTATTTATATTATGTATTTATTTTACCTGCGCAGAAAATAACGTACTTGCCTTTTGATATATTTTAAACGACCCCATACTCAAAAAATTAATAAATAAGAACCCTGCGATAGAACAACGAAGACAATTACATTCACAATCAATAGATGCCGAGCGGCAATTCATCTGCCCTATGCCAACTGCAATGCCCACCTTGATTTCACAGTCTACTAAAAACAATATATACATTCTTGTTTATCGTAGTATTAGCTTCGTTCTGTTATGTAGTCGTCTGAATGAAGCAGCCTTGTTGAAATAAGTAATAAAATAGTATATTTTGTAAGCGCGGTTACTTACCTCAGATTACGCTTGTGGGTCAGTTGTTGTTTAAATCTTGCGCAGCTTTCCTTTGCAAGAGTTGCCGTCTTTGCGCGGAGCAGTCACCGGGTCCCGCAGAGAGAGGTCGGCTGTTGCATTCCTGTTTATTGATTTGTTACACTAGCTTTAGTTTTGTGGGTTTAACTAGTCGGTACCTTTTTTTTTTTCTTTTGTATTGTTTTGTTCTCTCCCTGTATCTGCTCGATTCCCCCGATACAAACACATATTAAAACACATTTTATTAAAATTTGAAAATAGAATTCACCTGTACAATAGCGTGTTTCGAAAAATTATTTATTTCAATATTTTAACCAAATACATGTATTAATGAGGGTAGACGTATACACATACATGTACACACCACGGTATTTTATACGTATTAGAAATATTTAACCTGAAAAAACAAACAAACAAACAAAAAAAAAACATCAAGATTAATCCTCTAGGGGACTTCACAGGCGATAGCAAATAATCATGCATACATTTAATTTCATGTTACAATATACGAGTCAACAAAGTGAAAATATAGACTAGCCTTGCTGAAGAGCAGTCGGCTTTATAAATAATACTGTTTCGGTGGCCCTGGTTCAAAGTGCGCTCTGCCTAAAATATATAAACCTAATCTCAAGTGCGCTACCGACCGAATCACGTCCCATTAACAAGAGCCCGTTTGAAATGAGCAGTGGGTCCATTATACAGCTACACATTCTTGTTGTCACTAGCAACAGTACAGTACAGTTTTTTTTTTTTTTTTTAATTCCTCCTACATGCTAACTCTGGTGCATGAATATGTGCTTCTCACATGTATACTTTGACACAACGATTACATGGGGGAACAAAGGGCACACAGCATCCTTGAGCACCTGGTAGTGTAAGCCCTTTCCTCAAGATGACCTTAAACCAAGGCAATGGCTAGTTCCCGAGGACCTGAATGTGTCACATGACTGGGAAACTTTTTTTTTTTTTTTTTTTTTTTGCAAACCTGTGTGAGATTCTTAAAGTAGGAATTGATCTGCATGCATCTTACCTAAAAATGTTAAACCAGTAAAATGAGAAAAAGCTCCTTTCCTCTTACGGGAACCAAACTCAACCATAACAAGAATCAGAGCACAGATAAGAAGCATAACAACCGGTGGGTATGACACAAGGGGGCCCATTTGACAAGGCACATGGCGTGTTTAATAAAGACAATGAAACCAGCCCATAACTCCCGTTTAAAGACTCACTTGGAGAGTGCTGCTTATTTAGAAAACATGGTTCACCCTCGTGTTTCAGTATGACCCCTCTATTGGCCTCATAACTAACTGGGGCTCCACAGATCTGCAGCTCCAGAATTCTGTGACCTACAGACAGGGCCCTTCAGAGAGTCTGCTTATCATACAGGTTTGCAAGCTTGCAAGTTTGCATGTTGTAAAAGAAAATAATAAGAACAACAACAACAACAACAACAACAACATCAATGTCCACCATATTGTCAAAATAAGGTCCTTTATCCACCTCTACCTTAGGTTTTTTTTTTCTGAATTTGTTTTTTAGAACATTTATTTCTTTAAAGATTGTTGTCTTCGAAGGGACGTATTTAAAACAGGTTTTGCATGTCTACGTTTGTTACACCTACTACAGTCAGTAACTACCCAAAACAACAAAGTGCCAGGCTGCAATTATGAGCCCACGCTGTGTGGGAAGATTCAGTTCAAACAGGCACAATACAAGGGTTAAACCTCATAGCAGAAGCACTACAGAGACGGACTCCACCCCACCAATGACCAATCACATCCAAGATGTAAAACCTCTTCTTGGTCACTGAGTGCTGCAGAAAAACAAACTCTGCCTAGCAACAAGAGTGAGTGAGTGAGTGAGTGAGTGAGTGAGTGAGTGAGCGAGTGAGCAAGTGAGTGAGTGAGTGCGTGCCTTGTATGTGGCACTGTCCGCAAAACTGATACAGGATGAAAAATAGAAAAGGAAACTTTTAAAAAAAGCTATATTTAACATTAAGAAAAAATAAATGTACATTCTATACATATTTAATAATATGCATCATGGTGTTTTATGTTTAAAATGTATTATTCACCCATTTTGCCTTTTTTCATTTCTAAGTTACATAATGGAAACATAAAGCTAAACTGTTACAGAAGGCAGTCAAGTAAATCCATTGTATTCCACGTAAAATAAAACCTGGTTCTCATGGCACTCACTCTGCTGTCAGTTGAGCACTATGTGGGTCAGCATGTACCAGTAGAGTTGAAAAGATTCTGCACTGACCCTTTAGACCAGGAGTTTTCAACAGGGGGTACGCGTACCCCTGGGGCCAGGGGTACACTAGACGACTCAGAAATGGAACTAGAAGTGAAAGTTAACTAAAATAATGATCTTGAATAGATTCTTTTTAAAGGTATTATATATTGTATATAAACCACTGTGGAGAAATATTTCACTTTTGTTTAGCGGCTCAAAGTGAAACGCAGATAAAAACAATAAATAAATAAAAAAAACTATTAATAAAGCTGTCACTTCCATACTTGATTATTATACTGGCTTTATTTACACTGGTTATTATAATTTATTAACATTATTATACTGGCTTTAATAGAAAAATAAATAATATCAAAGTTATTATAGTTTTGTCGTTAGATTAATGTTTTTGACATTGTAATCATTTTAAATGGCACATAATTATGCTGAGATGGGTAGTAAATGGTAGGGTGATAAGCATTTACAGTGCACAGTTTTGTATTTTTTACAATAACTTTGCTGAATAGAAAGTGAATAGTGTTTCCAAATAGATTCCGAAATACAGTCTTTCAATTCTGTGCATCCAAGGACACGCAATGAAAAGGCTGAAGAATTAAGCCTACTATTTGATATTCTGTTCTAAACCACCACTGTGCCAGTCTCAAACTGTTGTGAATACATTATATATTTAAAAAAACGAAATGTGTTAATCAGAATATTCTGCCTTTTTATTGCAACTGTGGTACCATTCAGTCGAGTGAATACTATAACTATAAAACTATAGACAGAAAAGGTGCGGTTTAAAAAAAAAGGCTGAAATCCCTGCTTTAAACGAAAAGTTGCCACGGAAACTTGTGCTGGGTTAGTAATGTGTGTGTGTGTGTGTGGGGGGGGGGGGGGGGGGGGGGGGTAACCTGCAGAAAAACTGAAAAGAGATACTGTAACTGCAATATTGTGAGGCTTTCTCCTGCAGATTCGTTTTGACTTTTTCTTCCAGTCCACATAATGCTGTGGCCTGCATACCGACCTCAATATCTAGGCAACGGTAATAGGATCAGGGCTCAGCTCTCTCCCATGCTGCCTCACTTTCACAATATTCCTGCCACGTTGGCAGTTGCTGCATGATGGAAGATTACTGCAGTATTTCTCTTAAAGGGACAGTGTCCTTTTTTTTTTATATAATCCCTAACCCCAAGAAAACGATATATATATATATATATATATATATATATATATATATATATATATATATATATATGTGTGTATATATATATATATATATATATATGGATATATATATATATATATATATATATATATATATATATATATATATTATATATATATATTATCTATATATAGATATATATATTATATATAAGTCTTAATAGGTTTACAGAAGACCTTTCTATATCTATAGAGACTTCTGGAAAAGAACTTCAAAATAAATACTAAATAAATTTGGAGGGCGATGTATTTAACCTCCTGTGCGGTTAGAGATAGGAGCCTATTCATTGCATTGTGTTCGGGTTTTGTGAAGATTACAAACAGAAAGTTCAAATTCATTAATTGAACAACCATACAGTTGTTGTTTCTAATTTAAACTTGTAATAAAAAAAAGATCTTCCAGTATTGCATCATCAAGGAGTTATTTTACTATTTCTATTTTACACCTTTTAAAGAAATTAATAATTGGATCCTCATTCACTTTTTCGCAAAAACCTACTTGTGATGAGAATATATATATATATAATATATATAAGGTTATATATATATCTATATATATATTATATATATATATATATAATATATATTATATCTATATTATACAATCCGCAACAACTACTCCCAGTTTATATATATATATATTATATATATATATATATATATTACATGTATTTGCCTGCATTGAGAAGCAGTCTGCCTGCATTTTGACTATCTAAACGCGTTTGGCAGTTATGTTAATGTTAGGTAAAACGACTGCAGGGAGAATGTTATTTTTCAAGTCAGTCAGCTCAGGATTTCTAAATTTAGATGCAGGCCTCTGTTGCCAAGGAAACCGGTCTTGTGGGGATTTTTTGTTCTTCAGTGCACGGCTCTACACTGAATGCAAGTGCTTCCTATGTTGAAAACATAACAAGGGCATGAATAAAAATAAATAAATAAATAAATAAAGCTATCCAACAATGGGAGTGGCTACTATACTTGAAGGTATGTAAGAAATGTTACATGCAAAACCCAAAGCTTCTACTCTGAGCAGAAAACAATTAGCCTAACACTGCAGCTAAACAGAAATCAATACCAGACACTGAGTAAAACACTAGACTGGCCATAACTGTGCTACTGTAATTCCAAATTGTGTATTAGTGCAATTAGATGTCAATGGAGATATGGAATACATACAGAAATTGGGCATGGTAAACATGTTTTAAGTATAAAAAAATCATAGTAAAGGTGCTAATAGTATGGAAAACTGCTACAGCTTTGATAAGGGAAGCCACAGCTCAAGACTGATTCACTAATCCCCTACAAACTCTCATCTGCAGCAGTGCAGTCTGATACTGACCTGTGTCGAGAGGCGTGCTGTGCTACACTCGCTGTCCCAGAGAGTTGGGATAGCCCGCCACCTAGTGGTGCTATCAACACACTCCACCTGGTGGAGCTCCTCAGCATTCCCTTTCTCCTCCTGGAATCGACGTGGAAATGACTGCTTCCACCGCTTCGATTAGAATGGCCCAGGAGAATAGGACCTTTCACTGAAAACCAGAACAAGGTCTCGAATCTCAGCAGGAGGAGAGAGAAAGGTTTAGCGATTCCACTGTTGGTAAAGACTAGCAGACCTTTCAATGACCTGCTGTAGCAAACGAATCATCAGAGTGTCTTTTTGTGCTAAATGTTACATACTACAGATTTTAATTGAGATGCTTCAAGTTATTTTTGAACTGTTATTTTCCATTTCTTACTGTGCGTATTATTATTATTTTTTTTTTATTAAACTGATGATCTTTATCAAGTGCTTTTTCTGACTTTAGGAGCTGCACTTCAATTTGAGTTGCCTACGGCTGCCATAGACATCCCACAGGCTAGATTACCCCCCCCCCCCCCCATTTTTCAGAAATAAGACCCAGAGGCATTGAGAGATCATCTGGAGTATTATGGATCAATCAAGATTCCGATTGCATTGCTACATATCCTCAGCTGAGCACTAGATAGATGGTCTTGGCGCTCACTCAAATAAAGATACTTTTTGCAATTCAGAGACGACACATTATATGCCTATTGCAGGCAAAAGAACAGAAGAGCAGTTCCTTAACACAGGTGAAAGCACTTTAACAGACTTATCAAAGTTTAAGTTAAGTAATTGCAAAAATAACCAATCTGGAATTACAAAAAGAACCAATCTGGAATTACAATAAGAAGCAATCTGGAATTACAAAAAGAACCAATCTGGAATTACAAAAAGAACAAATCTGGAATTACAATAAGAAGCAATCTGGAATTACAATAAGAAGCAATCTGGTATTGCAATAAGAAGCAATCTGGAATTGCAATAAGAACCAATCTGGAATTTCAATAAGATGCAATCTGGAATTGCAATAAGAAGCAATCTGGAATTACAATAAGAACCAATCTGGAATTACAATAAGAAGCAATCTGGAATTACAATAAGAACCAATCAGAATGTTTGTAAACGTTATCAAAAGGTAAAGGGACACTAACATGTACTCTAATGTATTGTGAAGGTACTTACTCTATAATGTCATATTGAAACTGGAGAATTCTTTAACAACAGTCATTAGAGTATGTTTCTCACTCTGTCAAAATCTAAGCATTCACAATAATAATAATAATAATAATAATAATAATAATAATAATAATAATAATAATAATAATAAAAACACCCAAAACAAACCAGCAGATCCATGTTCCAGTTTCTAGTTATTATTGGTGATCGTGATCACATCATTTACTTCTTCTGTGTTAAGAACTTCAGAGATTACAGGAAGCCCATTCGAAAGAGGAAAGCCCTTCACTGAAAGAAGAGGACGGACTGGGTTTACACCCAAGAAAGGAGAAAAGGATACTGTTAGCACAGATGCATCCTTGCAAAACTAAAGGAGGTTATGAATAGATTTTTTTTGGCAACTGAATTGGAAAACGCCTTTGAACGTGCAAGTGTTGTCATGTTTTAGAAGCAGCTGCTGTGCACAGGGTGATTTAGAGTCCCACATATTAATATGATTACATGCAGTACAAACCCAGGACAAATCTGATTCATATATTACAGGACTGCAGCGTTCTTCATCTTTTAATATCCGCATTAACGGGGCTCATTCCGCTGATGCACATGAATTTAAAGATCAGTGCCGTTGCTTCCCAGGCAGGAGTGAAGTAAGTCTTGAGGAAATGCTTGTGACTGGCTCCCCTGTTAAATGCATATAACCATGGGAAAGCGCAAAATCACTGTAGAATTTACCAGGGTAGATTACTAACGTGGTCTAAATATTAGCATCATCGTCACTTATCACTTATTACTAATTTATCTGACACGCACTGACTGGGGTTGTCTCGTGGTGCATGTTCCATAGTAAAGGTCTGGTTTACCGCGTCACAGTAAATAAATACAAATTCAACCGCAACATCTTTGTTGCCGCTGTATTGGATCTGCCTGACCTGTGAGCTGCAGGGCCCTGGACATGTTACAATAGCACCAGCCAGTGTGGGGGTCATTATACCAGGAGAACATACAGAAACACGCTCTTTGCGCCTCCATCCTCCCAGGGGTGAAATAACACAGGAGCATTAATGAGGGTGAAAACACATAACAGCAGTTAAAAACATACGGACCCTTCGTGATCCCGGACTGTCATTGCGGTATAATCATCTACGCCTAAAAGGCACCAAAGATACAGCCGTGATCTTAATACCAGAAAGAGGCAACATGAAATATACAATTTGTACTTCGAACAAGTCTGTGTGTATCGTCTCTCTCTCTATAGTAAAAGCTGAGGAAAACCATGGGTAGCAAGATTAGAGGGTGCTGTGCTGTTTCTAGTTTAAACAGACGGCATCATTTTAAATGCGGTGCCGTTCTCGGTTAAACACAAGACACGATTAAGACAAGATTACTAATGGTTTCTTTCGTCTTGATAAGCCTTCGCTTTGCACAGTAAACGTAAGCCTGGCGCCGCCTACGCTGATACACAACAAATAACAGAATGCAACGTTGTGCAAGAACACTTCCGGACGAAGACAAGTCACATGTCCCTTTATTTGTTAAAAAAATGAAGGGCAGCATTTGAGGACATGCTGCTGTAGCACATAAAACCCATTAACATCGCTACGTGTAGAGTGAGGACAGACTGAGCAGCCAAAGAGAGCGCCTGGACCGGAGGCTAACCACAGCAGAGAAAACGCGAACTGATTTTTAATAATTGAAGACACATTCGTTTGCGGGAGGCGAGTCGTCCTTTAGACAACACATGCTTATGAACAGTCACACCATTAATGCAGACTAAAGACAAGTCAGACACTGAAGTCTACACACGGAGATTATTTTGTTGAATTAAAAAAAAAAAAAAAAAAAGATAACGAGAACTAATTTGCAAATACAAGAAGGTATAGACAATTTCATGCGTAAAAATGTATCCTTTCTATTTTACCTGTATATTGGTAATAGTTGGTACGTGGGGGGTCCTGGGGTCCCTGCCGACCTCAGCAGGGAACTCTTCAGCAGCATCAATTCTGGAGAATAGCAGTGATCAGACCAACTCCACGTACACGTTTCCCTTCGGGGACAACATTTCTACTATCTTGAGAGACCTTCCCACGTTGAAAAATATTGTGTTTATCGTATGCGGCTTCACCGCTTTTCTTATCGCTTGTTTGGTTGTTAAAGTGTTCAGGTAAGATTTATTCTTATTATTATTATTATTATTATTATTATTATTATTATTATTATTATTCGTGTGATAACTATATGCCCCCAGCCTTGCCATTGTAACCTGATGTTAAAGACACATTTCGTAAATATATTTCGTATATATAGTGGCAGTAAACATTTCTGTTATTATATTTAATTTTTCCTTAAAAGTAGTTCATGTCTCTGCTGTGATCAAGGTTGTTACTTCCTCCAACAGCACATTGTTTTAGGGGTTTCATCTTTTCTTTCTTTCGTTTGCCTGCGTGTTTCTGGATGATTCGTGCGTCGTGCGGGAGGGTTGCTGCTTCAAACTCAAGGCTTAAGTGTCCTTTATCAATTACAGTGACATTACAGCAGCGGGTCCTGTCAAATTTCCTTGAATTTGTATGCTAAACACACTCTTGTGAAGCACCAATACAGGTTTTAGGTGATTGAAGAACAGATAGGTCGCCCCAGGTTATTAGCGGTTACCCTTGGAATATAGAAAATACTTTATCATAACAATTACCAAGATATATGAAAATGAATTAATATAGAATCATAGCTTCGGAAGGAATACGTACAGTATGATTGTTAAATGTTTAGAGAAGGGTGGAAGTACGCAAGTAAGTCATTGCTGGAGTCATTTCAGTTTTAGCATGACAGGTGTTTGCAGGTGAGGCCGAAGCAGGTGCGTCAGATTAAACTCAGGAGTGGCTTGATCTGCTGCCCGACTCTGCACTCATACATGCACAGTGTCGCGTTTGCTTTAAACACTTGCTAAATAATTCATGTAATTAAAGGGCAAAAGCATCATAACAATACATTCACTCATCGAATATGCGCATTTTACTCCCTGACCCAGACAGACCGCATGTTTATGCATCTCTCTCAGTTGTAGCAGCTGTCAGGCTTCGGGTTTGGTATATGTTTCATTATTCTTAAATGCAGCATTCGATTGTTTGTTTTTACAAGAAGGAGGAACCGAATGTGCACGTTTTTCATGTGTTTTTTTTAATGACTTTTTGTAAAAATAGGTCTGGAAGAAAGATAAGAAAGACGCGCAAGTATGACCTCATCACAACGCCGGCGGAGCGAGTGGAAATGGCTCCTTTGAATGGAGATAATAACGATGAAGATGAGGATTCCACTCTCTTTGATGTGAAATACAGGTAGGGTTCACATCGGCACCACCTGCGGGCTCCCGCATGACTCCAGCTGCCAGGAACGAGCTAAAAACCGTTCCTCCCAGAAAGCCTTTTCAAGAATAACCTGTTGCTATCAAATACTACATTTGTAAACTATTTGTAAGCTGTAATGAATGTTTATTTTAATTTTTTTTTTGTCGTTGTCGTTATTTTAAATTTTTTTTTTTTTTTTGACGTACTTTTAAACCAACTGCCCTTTACAACAATCCCTACCAGCAGCAAATATTTTACCGCACTGAATGTTAAAGGAGCAGAATAGAGCTGAGGTGTCAGGCAGCATGTGTTCACATTGCCACGGGCTTTGCCGATTGCAGCGTTTTGTCACTGTGTGCCGCTATATGTGGGTTCTATTCAAGAATGTTGTTCTTAATGACTATCAAGTAAAACAAAGGCTTGCCTGTTGGTAGATGAGCCAATAGAAGTTTGATACAGTGTATGTAAATTCTGAGTGTGTAACAAGTTGTTCTAGAGCTACTTTTCAGTCTGATAGGTGGCCTGTTCTAATCATTGCAAAACGACCACAAGCTGTCCATTAATATGTGAGCCACACTCTCTTGTGTTTTAAAACCGCATGTTTGTTATTCAAACTGTAACGGTTTTCGCAGAATCATGCTGGATTAGCCCAAAAATGAAGCACCTTTTATTAAAATATTTATTTGAAGCCCCGACTCTTTCAACAATCTGAAAAATGTTACAGGCTTAGAAAATTGATCAAAACAGACATCACTGAGTTATTTGTGTACAACATTAGAAAAACATTACCAGCCTGCATATCCATTGTGAGAGGCTTGTTTCGAATCCTGCATTGAGTTCCTGCTCTTGCAGGGAGGAACCTAATCGCATTGTGTGCAATGCAAACGACATGCGGTCACTTCGCTGGCTGTGAATGCACACGAGACCCGGGACTGCAGGAGTTAAGCAGCAGTGTTTGTACAGATCCTGTTAGTCCTGGACTGTGCCCTGCCCTTCCTTAGCCATTGTTCTCTGCTCTGGCACACACTTCCTTTCCAATCCCCTCTGTCCTGTTTTGCTTGTGCATTTTATCCATTCTCAGCTCTTAACTTTGTTATTTAAACCTCCTCCCCAGTTCTTTTTAAAGCCACATTCTCTTTAAATTAAATTAAGACTAGCATTGGACCCGATGCTTCATATATAATACTCGCATTAAAAGTCCAGGTATTTTGGCGCTTAGTAGACAAATGATTTGGCTAACGCCTTAAGGTAATTTTAAAGCATTAGACTTCTTCAGTTAGTCATATCATTTTGCAGCCTATGTAAGCTGTGGTAGAAAATGGCCCTTTTATTCCCAAATGATGAAACAAGTGTAGATGTGAATGATCTGATGTGGTGGTTTGTGCATTTTTAAGTTATTTGTCCTTGCATATCATTTTTATTAAAACATAAACTGTTTTAAACAGCAGTCAGAATCAAGCTGCATCGGTGTGTTAGAAAGAATATATTGTGCGGCCAAGAAGTGAGGAGAGAGTCAGCTGATGGTGTTTTGAATACCGGCTAAGTGACCAGAGACCCGGAGGGCAGATGACTGTACTGCGCCCACCCCCTCGCCAACCCCAGCATGGCTATCAAAGGGATACAAGCAGAACCTGGCATCTCAACGATTATTTTATACTCCTGATTTGACCTCCAACCCCACAACGACCCTTTAAGATTGTTTACAGATCTTTCTAACCTACACTGTCTCACATGTTTCTTGAAGCTTGGCTGAGGTAGACTCTTCTAATGGGTGAGGTTTGTAGAGGAATTCACATAGGTTCAGCTGCAGACTTGGAATTGAGAAAAGGCTTCTTGAGATGCAGTTTCTTGTTTGTCAAGCCGCTTGGTGGAAGTGCTCGGCTGTGGAGAGATTCAGAGCTACAGCCCTGTGGATTAACACTGAGTTTCGGTCCCCTCTGAACGTATTCAATGAAAAGAATACAGTCCAGCAGTGTGGCAGCTGCATGCACAGAAGCAGCTTTTCTGAAATGTACTCTGAAAAGGTAATCCAATAATGTCATCTTAACAACTCTTTATTTTCACAAAACAAATTCCTGTGTGTATGTAACCACACTGACTGTTACATAAGCGTGTCTGTTCTCAGGTACTGCAGCCCGCTAACCCATGGTGTTCAGTGATGATCAATAGGGGCTTTTGCTGACAGTTGTTATAAATCCCAAATGTCATGTGGATCGCATGACTTTGGTATTGCGTAATGTGCTGTTTATAAAACTCGTAAAACCACATTGAAATAGACAGACTCTTGTGCCTTCTTTGGGCAGTTTTGTAAAGGTTTGACCTTAATGTTGCAGACGAGTAGAGAGCAGCTGATGCATTGCTTCAACATTTCTAATTCCATTTCTTTCAGGTGAAGAGGGCTGCGTGAACTGAGCCGGCCCCCGCAAAGTCACTCCACTGCTGCGTTCTGGCACAAAACAAACGACTTGAGTTTTCTGTTTATTATCCTCAACATTACACTGCTGTAAAGATATGTTCAAATGAAGTATCTGTCATAAAAAAAGAAACACAGTTGACATGAAATCTCAGGTTAATCTCCAGACAGGCAGGTGTATAATACTAATGGAACAAATAGGTTAGGCTGCCCCCTGTAAGGTTAGGCTGTAGGTAACCTGGTCGTCAATGAAATACTGGCCTACTGGTCCCCTTCATTAGAAACAGTAAATGTTAATCAGAAACAGTACATACACAACATGAAAAAAAAAAAAAAAAGATCTTAATCCCATTTGAACAAAAATAATTGTTTGCATAGGGGTATAAAGGTGGTGTGTGTGTGTGTGTGTGTGTATATATAATCTTATTTTGTCTCTGTATACAAGTGTGAGAAATGCTATAAATTAAAGAGTATGATAAATGTTAAATATTGTAATTTGAATCTGACTTTTGATTATGGGATATTCTGTTGTATAGAATATCCCATATCTACTAACCACTAACTGTGTATGTAAAACTGTACAAGGTGCCCCATGTAGATTCCTGTATAGAAGAGAACCGCACTAAAGGGGGTCACCAAGTCTGTATTATTAGGACTGCGAATAATTGGGAGCTATTCTATAAAGCTGCAGTTAGGGCTGATGATTGTTAGAATTTCACTAGGAAACTAGATCTTTAAATCTTTTTGAATTAGTACAAGAGAATGTTGCCTTATCATGAACTGGGGAAGTTATGTGGCAAGGTACCTATTTAAGGATTGTCGTGCACAGTTCTGAACCGCTGAAGTGCTTTGTGTTCTGGATCCCTTCAGTAACCTGTGGACTCGCAGAACCTCAAGGCTAGTTCTGTAACGACCTGCTGGGTTGTCCATCCAGCCAGCACCTGCTATGCTGCTGCTGCTGCTGTTCTTGGGTAACATGATGTCACCACGCTGCTATGGATGTTTCAGTCGCTGTAATGCCAAAAACTTACCTAGTAACGTTCTCCCAAGACCTTCTCTTGGCAGCCCTCCCTGCCAGTTAAGTAACCTTGAAGTTCACTGTGGTAATCATTGAAGAGCCCTGCTAGAGTATCCTGCAACACAGCCAGATGGATACCTTAACACAGGGATTCAGTAATGGTGATGCAATATGTGCCATGCTGTTTTTTTTTTTTTAAATCTAATGTTAAGCATTATCTTTTTTTTTTTTTTTCAAGGTGGTGTGGGTTTCTTTTGAGTGCTGCAGTTTTAGATTGTGTGCTTGTGAAATTATTTTAGTAACTAAGCTTTAGTATTTCTTTCTAAACAAAATATTGCCAAAGTGTTTGATGAGAGTTTGCTGCAATTTACATGGATGAAATAGTTGCTAAAAAAAAGTTTAGCAAAAAGTTGCTAAAACTGTAGTGTTATTTCGTATGGTTCTTTCATTGCTTGTTTGCAAAACTGCATGGCTGTAAACACAGTAGTTAACAGTAATCACATAAACACGGCTGTGCCCTCAGTCACTGGGTTTAATCAGAAACACTGTTCGATTAAGTTTGGGTTGCATTCCTCGTGTAGGATTGGAATTTTCTTTGATCGTTCAGTTAATTTTCGGTAAAAACTGTTGTGTCTAAAACACTGAATAGATTAATGATTGCTCAAGTAATTCCCACACCCTTTCTCCTGTGGAGTGCCAGTACAGCAATGTGCTCCAGCCCATTAGCATGAGCCCATTAGCATGAGCCTGCTGGTTCTTGTTTTCCACTCTTCCTGTCAATATGAAGTAGATTCATTAGCGTATTTTTCTGACATCGCCCACGGGCAGGCTCAGTGGTATCTGAAGCTCTTGACTTGCTGTGTGGTGTTTTTAGCCACATTCCTTTTCTAATATCAACCACCAACAAACTGGAATTTATATATTTTCAATAACTGGAGTATCTTGTTTATTATATTTTGTTATAGACATGTCTGTATTATCTTCATTGTAAGTGAATATAATGCTGTTACACTTCCTTTTGAAGTTTTTGTTCCACCTGTTCAGGTGTCTGTTCATAGCATTGCATTGAGTGATGCATTAAGACATAGTAAACTACTACATACATGGTTATTGGAAGTAACCGAGAAACACTATGACACTGTGTTCCTTCTTCCCAGATAATGTTTGCTGTAGCCGCTTCAAATATATCGTTTTTCATGCATTATTTTGTACCAAACTGTTTCACCCTTATTAAAATCATTCATGGGATTAATGTTGAATATTTTAAGATGCCTCACAGAGCAGACGGCTGTAGGTTTCTAAATTGAATTAAAGAGATCATTCCCTCTGCGTGTTGTCGATGTCGTCCTGTACTGTTTGTGTACCACTGTGTATCTTGTGTCTAGTGTAAGTTTATTTTGTGCACAAACCCAGTATCTCTGTGTGTTGAAACGTGGTTTCTGCCTATTTTCTTCTGGTTCCTTGATTGAACTGCGATCATTATACATTGCCAATAAATTATTTTTACCTGTTGATTAAATTCTCCTAATCAATCAACCTATATACTCGCTGATAATAAATAAAGGTGACGGGACAGTTGCTAGTGTTGGCCTTTTTGAATGGATCAGCATTGGAAAACAGTGGTACCTGTCCTTAAGATGCCAAGTACATCATATTCAAGAAGCTCCTCTGGGTCTTAGTTATTTAAAGCTCGGTCGAGTGGTGTGTTATTTTGTACTGAACAAATGGAAAATGTCTGTAATAAACAGAATCTCTGCACTATCAGTGTGTACTACTTGTTCTATGGATATCTCTCTCTGGATTCAGTATGGCTCTGTGGAAGTATGTATTAGAGGCGGGGCCCGGGGGCTGATTCCTGGTTCCAATACCCATCCCAAATTCAGACCTGTCTAACTCATGCAAAAAGCTTTTAAATCTATAACAACATCCCATCACTGGAAATAGAGATATAACAGATATCAGCTCCCTATCCTCAACCCTTTTCATTTAACTTCAGTTGAAACAAGAACTAATTCAAATAAAAATTAATAAATGACTAAGTGATATGCAGTGCTGCTCCTACAGCAAAAGGGTAAAACTCACTTAAGATTTAGAGATGAAGATAGCATTATTAAAGGAAACAAAATCTACATTTTACAGCACAGGCAAACTTGGAAATCATTAACATGCTTTGAGGGGGTACGCTGAAGTATTTATCCATGTTCTAAATGCAGGACATGACTCCAAGCAGTGACCTGAATAACCATTCTTGTTTAATGTGGTGTAACAGCTTTGGTCATGGCAAGTTTCTCTATTCAAATATCACAGGCTTGCATTTGAAGATAATGCTGTAAATTACCCAGGACCATTGTTGATTATCTGCAGTCTGTATTTTAAACTAAATCAGGAGCTAAAAAAAAAAAAAAATCTCACATTTTACCAAGGAACCCTCTTAGGAAACAGCATTGTTCTTCTCGGAGATCACAGGACTTGGTGCCATGTGAGATCTGGATTCATATAACCTGATGCGCTGAGCGAGTTTTCAAAATGTTTTCACGAATGCATAGTAGGGCACTGGGAATGGGCAGCGGGAGTGCCCCACCCCCTTTTTCTAATTTCCTTTCTAGTTTAGAAATATTTAAACAGGAAAAGTCTTAAGACTTTTCGGAACAGAGGAACACAATTGGCGTGAGTTTGTACAGCTACTTAGCTGACACCGTGCAAACAAGAGGGCAAATAAAGCAGCAGCTGTATGTGGCAGAAACCATGCTGAACAAACAGTCGTTCAGTTTAAAAAGAGGCATTGACCATGTGTGCTGAATGGGTGCCGGCATTGCATTCCACAGCTTTGGCGTGTTGCATCGGATAAGCATTTCAGAGGCTTGACGGCAGTGTTAAAAATGTACTAATGGAGAGACAGTTTAGGGAATTGTTTTTTTTAAAGTCTTTAGCGCAAGTACAAGACTTTTTGGGGCATTTTGTCCCAGAAAAGAAACTATGAATTATTCACCATGACATACTTTTATTGACTAAATCTTGTAGACATTTTACTGGAGCGATATGGTGTAAAACACAACCGCAAAATCCACTGATCCTTCTACAAGACTGCAGCACGGACACAGACCCCCTCAGACAGCTGCTGTTGGGCATGGCTAAACCGGGGGTGCTTCCATGACCCTGTTTACACTAGCCCCTTTTAAGCTGCTTGGACATGGCTTAGCTCTTAAGACGTCTTTGTTCTGTAATGTAAACGCAGCCACCCTAAAAGTGCCTGCTTCAGAATCTAATCAACCCTATGCCAACTCAGATTGGAGTATGAAGAGGAAACGCACTGCATGTCTCTGGTGAGCGGCTCTGGTTCTGCACACCTGAGACATGCCTTGGTGTTTGCTCAGCCTCAAGCTTGGTGGTAAGCAGACGACCCCTCACCTCCTTCAACAGACACATTCCTGTAGGTAAACAGGTAACCAGAAACAAGCGAATGGATCTGAATACCACTATACTGTGGGTGTGTACTCCACTGAAACAAGGGCGGGCTCATTCCACAGTGAAAATCTAGTCGGGAAAACAGATTAGTATTGAACAGCCCTTTAGTTACCTCTAGTGCTGTGATCACGTGGAACACCATTTATATGTCAATAACTGGATAAAACAATGCAAGGTTGAATAGCGTTCCATATTAAATCTAATGATTTACTGACCCCTTATGAACATAAAAATGAAGTATAAAGCTGCTCTGCTGGTGTTAAAATCATACAAATGCAATAAATGATGCACTAGCTATTACTTGTTGCACTGTGTGTCAAGAAATGTGACACCTTTCCAAAATGAGACAGCACACAGGCTCCAAGTATTAACCCTACAGTCATCAGCCTCTCCTTAGAGCTAATGGATCACATGACTGCAACTGAGGTTTGATGTGCCTGTGGGGTGCATCAGGGTTAAAAAGTGAATGCAAACATATAAATGAGTAAATGCGCACATACACATCAGAGAGTGGGGCTTAAACTCACTGAACTATGAGATCCTGGACACAACTGGAGATTGTGTAAATCACACAAATTAATTCAAATCACTTGTCAACGAATACTTAATCTTTAATGTTGCCGCTGATGCTAAAGGGAAACAATTGCCTTTTATTACTGGAAAAAAGAATTTGTGTTGCAGCTGTTTGTAAATGGAGGTGTTACTGCTCTTGTGTTGTAAATGTGCTGACGCCAATGGCAACAGTTACCTATTGTGTCATGCTTTAATCTGTGACCCCCGTAGCCAGCGAGCGCGGGGGGACTGCAGTGTGCACTGCTTGGGAACGAGCTCAGGGGGAGTCTGATGTGACCTCACTCTTCTGACGGATGTATTGTAAATAAAGAGCAGGGACTGCGTCAGCAGAAACAAAAGCAAGCTCATTCTATAGTGACATTCCAGAATGGAAAAGTTCATTCCATAGTGACATTCCAGAATGGAAAAGTTCATTCCATAGTGACATTCTAGAATGGAAAAGTCCATTCCACAGTGACATTCTAGAATGGAAAAGTTCACTCCATAGTGACAGTCTAGAATGAAAAACAGGTTTGTATTTAAGAGCTGAGTTTTTCATTAACTTCATTAACAAAGCTGAGTTTTTAAATACGTTTACATACACTTTTCTGAAAGTTCTGCACCTATTGTATAAAACACATTTTACAGCAGCATAAACACATATTTACACTTCTCTAAAATGAACATTCTTTCTGCTATCAAGTGCTGCCACCTTGTGGTGAGAGACACGATCTGCATGTGACGCAAAAACAAACAAACAAAAAAGACAACGTGCAAAAACTGCAGTAGAGTGATCGCAACCAAACAAGAATCAATCCTTTAGGCATCACGTGAATTAGGGCATTTGGCATCTTTCACTGCTGCATCATACCAAATATACCACCTATTTTCTACTGGAAGTGCTTGCATCATGGAATTATTCCACAGGAGGGGGATAGCAAGTCTTGTGTTTTATCCTCTGCCACTTTCTGGAGCAGCAGTGTAGACACCAGCGTATGTATCATTGAGCCTCAAACCAAACTCCTCCTTATTCAAAACTTAAAATAAGGACACGTTTATTCTGCCCACGAATTAAAACATTGTAATTTAATAACAACAACATTAACAATAATGATATGCCGGTTCAAGCCAATCAGTTTGGCTTACCTCTTCAGTCACTGCAGTCCAGACGATTCCTGTGTGCTTGTTTGCCCTGTGCTGATTACACTGTACTTATTCTACAGTGAACCCATTGGCAACACAGAACTAGTACTGAATTAAATAAGAGAACAATAACAAACTGAAAAACAGCAGACAACGCTGGTCCTCAACACCTTGACCCGTCTGGGACTCCCGAGCACCAAGCGCACTGAACCTCTGCATTTTGGTGAAATGTGCCACCTGGTGGCTAAGTGGTGCAGCTTCAGTCAAAGGCTCTTTCAATAATATACTGGACAAATGTACTCCTGCTTAAAGTGAAAATCAGATCAGAATGTTCAGGCACACACCTGGAAACTGGGGGGTGTAGGAGGAAGACCCCTATTACGCGGTATATATGATCAATTTATCTCCCCCCATAAATCTAACAGACTGGAACCAACCAAATCAGCTCCTTCACCCGCATACCTCTCCTTCCTGAATGGTGATCTCAATGCTTCTTACAGCACATTACCTCCTGCAGCTGGTTCCAGTGTAACTCTAAACAGCAGTACAGCAGATCCACTTTCATTTCTACTGATGCAGATAAACACTGTCACTGCACTAACTACCAACACCTCCCTTCACTGCGTCTACAGATTAACCTCCTGTACAAACACACAATGCTGTGCCCTTAATCAGCACCGATCCCACTGCCGGTCATCCTTCCTTCTCGTTCTGATAGTCATAGCCTTGCACTGCATTTCCCGATGTGCAGTTTGAGTGCCCCCTGTTGGTGGAGGCTGCTCAGGGTCTTGAACTCCAGGGGCATGGTATGGGGGCTGGACTGGGAGGTGTATTCGTACGTCAGGCTGTCGTAGTAGTGGTACTTCACGGGGTTTCCGTCCTGGTCTTGGGGAAACGGCCAGAAGCCGTACAGGTGGATCTCGTCACAGAATCGAGTGGCCAGCGTGTACATCAGCAAACCGGTCGTTGGGCGTTTGATCAGAACCTTGTTTGTCAGCCAGTATCTGATAGGGTATAATAATAATAATAATAATAATATTAATAATAATTCAGTAACACATATTCATGTTTGGGTCGTGCCAGTTAATATGGGTGGTGTTTAAATAGCATTTTTTTAAATATAGGATTACATGGAAACACATTCAACCTCAATGCCATGTAGCAATGAAGCCGTTATGGTGACCGGAAGATGTGAACAAAACTAAAAGCTGAGGAAGGTCAGGGACCAGTTTGTTTCTTCTCTTAGCTTGGTAATTGTAGAGAGAGAGAGCGAGAGAGGCAGATAGTGCGGCACACTTGGTCCAAAGCTGTCAGTTCAGCTATGGCATTGATATTCTGCAGTGAGGGCGGCTCCTCGACCCGTGTTTTCAGAACTTCGTTTACTCTGGAGGGAGTCAGCCGCAGTGCTGCCAGCACCCCCTGGAACCCGGTACAGATCAGAGGCCAGGAAATCATTGGAGCTGCTCTATTTGCAGCACAAGGAAGCAGTTGTTCTCTTCAACACAAACGCTGCAGTGTGCGTGTTCTACACTGGCTCTGCTTCAGCAAGGAGTCTGTTTGACCGGGTTCTCTTTTACACAGGGGTCTGTGATCGCCTGATCCAGAGGTAACTGCACTGTTACTGCAGAAGAAAGGCCCCATTCACACAGTGTGAGAGGAGCGGCAATGGGAAAAAAGCCTCATTGTACATGCCATGTTAAGGGTATTTTAACCTAGACCTGACCTTTTCACTAGTGTGTGGGTCATTTTTCCTTATGCTTTTCAAATAATGTCTGCAATCTTACTACAGTGTTCCACTGAAAATCACTACAAACCTATACCTATTTTTTGTAAGTTATTTGTTAATTCATATAAATCTGCAGCCTCCTCCAGAAAATGTCAAAGTTTAACAGCCATCATCACACATTGCCTTCCCAGGAGAGGCCAGCAGAGACGCATTGACCCAATTAAACAAGCATGTGCATTAGCAACAGTATCCGCTATCAGGCACGAAATCCCCCGGAGGGGCAATGCTGTGCCATGGCCTAATCTTATCAACAGCAGGGCTATGGTGCGCGGTCCTGGAACACACCCTACACTGATCTGGGGAATGAAAGTGAACTGGTACACCATTAACAACAGGCTGCCAGCCCTCTTACCCTCGCACTGCGTGCAGCAGCCTCAGGGAGGGGAAGGCAGTCCGCACGTCGAGGTGGTGTTTGAGGATCAGGTCATTGACACACTCCACCCGATCCTCTCCTCCCTTGGACATGAAGGCAGGGATCCAGAGGATACTCCCGCTCAGCCCTTGCAGCCGCTGCAGGAGCTTCTCTCTCCACGCCTCGCTGACCAGGTCCTCGAAGGCTCGCTGCACCACCGAGGGGTTCATCGTCACCAGCCCGGTCCGGAGCCCCACGTCCCTGGAGTACTCCTCCACCGGAGCTAAATTGCACCTGCAACACGGAACTGAATGAAGCACTGACACTTCCTGTTGCCTTCACAACCAGCCGCACGACAGGCGGTATTGTTTCTTGCAGGTTCCTTGATCCGAGCGCAGCCCTTGCAAGTTTATAAGAATGCATACTTTACCTGATGACAAAATCATGCGAGTCGATCTCTGTTCCACAGCCGCTGTTGAGCAGGATCCCCGAGTTCCCCACGATGGCGCAGCGTTTAAAGTGCTGCTTCTTCAGAGGGGGCGAGCTGGGGAGGAGCCGGTACAAGTTCTCAGAG
>NC_054557.1:15852394-15947394 GCF_017654505.1 Polyodon spathula | reverse complement strand
TGGACTCAGCAAAAGAGACTGGAACATTGCAAAATGCATCTTCACTGTGACCTGGAGAGAGCTCCTGGGCTCCCTCAGTAAAACTGTCAGCCTCCTACATTTCTCTGTAGGGTCTGGGTATTGATATTGTGGATGATCTGCTTGGGCACACACCATACAAATGAGAACCCCCCTTCCCCTCCCTCAACCCCAGTCGTCCTTTACAAAGAAGGTGGTGCCTAATATTTATCAGACCATTTCTCTTGGTAGCACAGTGAAGGATTGTTCCAATACATGGCACGTTTTCCAAGCGCGCACACACACACACACACACACACACACACACACTGATAATTCATGTTTAGATACTGTATTTTTTTGTGAGGCACATACACATTTAAATGCTAGGCCATTTCTAGTAAAAAAAAAAAAAAAAAAAACAAAAAAAAACAAACGAAAAACAAATACACCAATAAGGAATGAAAATAGTTTTAAATTTATTCTACAGCAAACATACATCACATATTTAATTTTTTTTTTTCTAAAATGAAAATAAAAATACAGAATGCAAGGAGAGAAGCATACAGAAAAACATAACATAAAATATCACATAAAATATTGTGAAAAACAAATGTGTATATATTTATTGTATATATATATATATATATATATATATATATATATATATATATATATATATTTTTTTTTCTTTTTTTTTTTTTTTGTTTCTCAATAAGTGCCACTAATGATACTCTCTACTGTTTCAGCAGTTCTCACAGTTTGGTTGTCAACTTTGTTTAAACGAAGCTGCGAGAGACAGAGAGAAAGAGAGTGCTATTGCTTTTATTTCTGGTACACCTAGTATTGGCGACATCTCAAAACATCTCAACTGCAATCCGGTACCAGGTATTTGTATAAATAAGAGACGCTTATTTTGGAGGTACTGCTAGGCTCCAGCTACTCACACAATTATATCAGGTTTATGGGCTAAAGCTTGAGCCTGGCATCTTACCAATAGTTCACTCGATTATTCAGTCAGCGCCAAAGAGGGAAATGAAAGCCACTTGAATCAGAAGCCTCATCTACTTATAAAGTAGGTGAATCTGCTCATTTGGCAGGCTCTGTGAGAACCTGAAGGAATTTCTAAACCATTGAAGTACAGAACCTGAGCACTATTACATAATCAAAAGCATTCTGCACCTTTTTCACAAATCATTAGGGGTTGTGATGAATACCCAGTCCTCCAATGCGCTTATCAGCAGTGCTCTAATGCCTTTGAATAGCAGCCCATTACGTTTTAAGGGAAGGGGGTCACTGTAAGAATATGATCATTTGGTCTCTAGCTGGCTGCTTAAATCCAGTTGCTTTTCAGCGAGAACTACATTTAATGCATTGGAAGTCTGTCCACAGTAGCACACGTATATGTCTTAGAATTGTATAGGTCTTGGAATCTCCAAACAGAAGATGGTGTTCTGTGCACAATGGTTAGCCAATGCAAAACAAGGACCATTACATATGCATTGCTTGCAATTGAACATGTTAATAACAAATTCCTCGATCTTTTTACTTTTTTAATGAAATTCTTCCTTTTTCTCATCTCAAGTGGCTTAAATCTGTCGCATTCTGTGGATATGTATCAATAAATAATGTACAGTACTATAAAATATGTTTCAGCCACTAACAAAGTACTGGACCAACTATCACCAGCCCCTCTGCACTCAATGCTGCCCATAGGACAGGACCTGGTGCTTAGGCCCCTTGCCTTGAAAACATGCAACATTTTTAAATATCTCCACTCTAGTGGGAGAAAAAAAAGGCACAGGGTTTAGGTTTCTGTGAACCTGGCCTTGTTCGTTCCTAAAGAAAAAAAAAACAGTTTATAACCCACAAAACATTCCTGGGTTTCATAGAAGTTCATGCAGACCATGCCCAAACAGGGCACCTATTGTGGGCAATCTTAAGACGCATTCTCATTGGGTTCCGTGTTCAAACCTTTAAGACGCATTCTCCTGGGGTTCCGTGTTCAGACCTCTGGTATTAACACAGGAGCACTATCGATTACTGCATTATTCTTACTTTTCCTCCTGTAGGAAATTCTAGTAACTACTGGTTTGTTGGTGACTAGCAATTGCTGGGAACTGAAACACACGTTTACTGGTTTTGCTGGTTAACCTACCATGCTGCTTTATAAAATCCAAATGCTGCTAGAATCACTTAAAGGGGAATTTGATTGTCGATGGTAGTTTGTTTTGCAAATGATACAACTTCACTATGACCGATATTCGCTTATTATTCTTTCCTTGAGACAGCACATGCAGCTCTGCAGGTTTAGATTTAAAAAAAAAAAAGGATTCATTCAAGATTCATTTCCCTGTTATAACGTATAAAATCAGCTTTGGCTTACTGCAAAAACAATCCACTTAGAATCAAAACGTATTTAGCTGAATAAAGGTTTCTTGCAAAACAATCCATGTTGATTCTAAAAGGAATGAAATAAGAATGCGCTTTGAATTCAAATTTAGTGCGAGAGTCCAGCTTGAACCCAGGGTTGGCTGGGGCATCTGTATAACAGGACTGTACAGATAACCTTGGTTCCTGTTGCCCCACACTGTCAATACACTAATTAAAGGATGGCCTCTGAGGAATAAATACCCTTGGTATCTATGATAATAGGTGCCTACTGTAAGTGCCAGTGTAATCTTTACCGCTGGCTTTCCTAATACACTTAACATTTAACTTTCATGCTTGATAAATTAATCTAAGTCAAATTATTTTTTTTTTTGGAAATTGTTTTCCCTATTAAAGTGCAACTTCTTTTTGAAATAACACGATTCCTACAAAAAAAAAAAAAAAAAAACTAAAAAAATCTCCCGCATGCTAAGCATCTTTTGGCAGCACTGAGAACATTCTTGTTCGTGTGAAGGACACTAATAGTTAAGTAGTGGACATCTGTTCTTTTAGCTTCTGCTTCGTAAATCAGACGAGCAAACGAAGACGGGTTTCTGAAAGTTGAATTTACAGTACAATCTGGCATTTAAGTATGGAAGATAAATACATTGGGGGTCCACTTGCCGTACATACAGCAGATGTTAGATCTTGTTGAAATATCAATTCATAATTCAAAGAATACAATAGAATACAATTTGCATGATTACTTTATGCTATTCCTAACCCTTCTTTGTAATGATTGGACAGAGACTTTAGCAAGACGCAGTCCAAACAGAAGAAAGTTGCTGGACCATAAAGACCCCCTTCACAAAGAAGAATACATGACGATGGCTTTATCATAAAGACCCCCTCCACAAAGAATACATGACGATAGCTTTATCATAAAGACTCCCTCCACAAAGAAGAATACATGACGATGGCTTTATCATAAAGACCCCCATCACAAAGAATACATGACGATGGCTTTATCATAAAGACCACCATCACAAAGAATACATGACGATAGCTTTATCATAAAGACCACCATCACAAAGAAGAATACATGATGATAGCTTTATGGAAAGAGATGGGATTCCTCACCCAGGTTTCTGATTTTCTTCTTGGCAAGTTTTGGAAGAGATTTGGCAACAGCTTCTCTTCCCATAAAACCAGCTTCATGCAGCTGTGGTCTTGGTGCACTCATTTGGTCTCAGCTATCTGAGTTGACTGCTTCTGTTGTTTGGTCTGCTCTTCTGGAAAACCTGTGTCCCATTGCAAACTTCATCAAGTACTGTATACTGTAGATAGGGTATCTAAACCGTGTTTGACATCATAAACAAGCACTACAAGCACTTCAGTAACTATTTCAGCAAGTGGGCTCCTTATTTGATACCCTACTGTACATATGGGCAGTAATACCAAGAGGCATGACTGCTGAAGTAGAGGGCACCTAATGGAATAATGTTGTAATCCTCTAGAGTGAAGGGTATAGAAAACTCACAGTGTAAGCTTTAAGTAAAAACTTTTAAAAAAAGAAAGGAAGAAACCGCCCTCTTATGATATTTTAGGGGGTTTCTTTCTGAATGTTAAAACCCTGTGGTACCCTCAGTAAAAAACCTCAATGGACCTGAATCTTCCACAGCATAGCACAAACTTGTAATCCCCAGATAACTGGGTCTGCCACCATTCTAATATAAACCATACTGCCACTCCAAAAGAGATTGTAAGCACAGTATAGACTGGAAAGTGTCCCAAGCACAGTATAGACTGGAAAGGGTCCCAAGCACAGTATAGACTGGAAAGGGTCCCAAGCACAGTATAGACTGGAAAGGGTCCCAAGCACAGTATAGACTGGAAAGGGTCCCAAGCACAGTATAGACTGGAAAGTGTCCCAAGCACAGTATAGACTGGAAAGGGTCCCAAGCACAGTATAGACTGGAAAGGGTCCCAAGCACAGTATAGACTGGAAAGTGTCCCAAGCACAGTATAGACTGGAAAGTGTCCCAAGCACAGTATAGACTGGAAAGTGTCCCAAGCACAGTATAGACTGGAAAGTGTCCCAAGCACAGTATAGACTGGAAAGGGTCCCAAGCACAGTATAGACTGGAAAGGGTCCCAAGCACAGTATAGACTGGAAAGTGTCCCAAGCACAGTATAGACTGGAAAGTGTCCCAAGCACAGTATAGACTGGAAAGTGTCCCAAGCACAGTATAGACTGGAAAGGGTCCCAAGCACAGTATAGACTGGAAAGGGTCCCAAGCACAGTATAGACTGGAAAGGGTCCCAAGCACAGTATAGACTGGAAAGTGTCCCAAGCACAGTATAGACTGGAAAGGGTCCCAAGCACAGTATAGACTGGAAAGGGTCCCAAGCACAGTATAGACTGGAAAGTGTCCCAAGCACAGTATAGACTGGAAAGTGTCCCAAGCACAGTATAGACTGGAAAGGGTCCCAAGCACAGTATAGACTGGAAAGGGTCCCAAGCACAGTATAGACTGGAAAGGGTCCCAAGCACAGTATAGACTGGAAAGGGTCCCAAGCACAGTAGGTTTGTGATGGTCTCCTCACTTTACTGTGGGCATGTGAAGGCAGTACCAGCTGCTGCTGATTACAATGCAGAAAGATGGGGCTCTGAAGAACCAGCCTGCTTGCAGACATGAGAGAATTCTACATCTGAATCAATGGACCCGTGCTGCTTGATTACATTGAACGGCTGGAAGGTGTTGCAGTAGGGACCAGCGGCCACACCCCTGGACCACAGACTACAAGGAATATTTCTCTCCTTTGTTATAACTCTCCCTGGTTTACCTTGTAGCGCGTTCTTTATGACCCATGTTTTTACAGAGTTACTGCTTATACATTATGGCATGGTGACAACGTGTCAGGCTAGAGATTGTGATGCTGGTGGTGGATCTTTCAAAGCTGGTAACACTTCATTTTCCCAGATGTCATTTATAAATTATTTATTCATAATTTCTAAGGGATTTAGTTGTTTAATGTGTTTTTTTAAAGGGGGTTTTGTAACTACCAAAAAAGTTCAGTTTCCTCTTGTCTATTGCTTGTGTTCTGTTCTTTTCATTCCACACCATGCTGTTGTCTCTCACTGTATTAAGAGCTTATTGTTAGATGATTTTATGCCACACAAACCCTGGACTAAAGCTCATATAATACTGTAGGAAATAAAATAAAAACAAATATCAAATAATATACATGTCTGACAGCAGGGACATTTTCTAGTTAGTTTTGCTAAACTTCAACAGCATTGAGTTTACTGGCCATTCTAAACACATGCATTTCATTTGTCCACAGGATAACAGTGCAGTTTACCCCTCCCCAGCCTGTATTATACAGCATTGTCCCTTGACATTTCCATCTGCTGTTCTAGGAGGGAAGCTCAAATCCTGTGTAGTTAAGAAAGCGAGAAGGAAAGAAAGGCTCTCCAGTTGACACTGTTCAGATATAAGAGAACTGCTTGTGAAGAACACCATTCCTTTATTGGATATGACTGGATTCCGGGTTCTAATTCCGAATGAACTGGAACAGATGTGGAGCCTTGTGATAGGCTCAGAAATCCAGGAGGCTGGAACAGCCATGATGATTGGATGTGACAATTAGAACTATCTGTATCCAGTGCGATAACTCGTGGGGATTACGATGGACCCTTGCTCTGATACTTTGGATATGGAGCAGAGCAGCACCAAAAACAACCGTCTTCTGGGCTTGGATCGGGCTTTCAAAAATGGATTTTGAGAATTTTTTAGTTTTATTTTGTTTAATAAAAAAAAGAAAGATGACCCTTCATATGACAGGTGTATATATATATATATATATATATATATATATATATATATATATATATATATATATATATAATTTGGTTGTGTCCGTTCTTTTTATTTCTATTGTCTTTAAAGCCAACACTATAAAACAGATTCCATATTCTCACACCACTCATGGTCCTCCAGGTTATAGATAAACTTTGTCCTGTTGGGTGGGTTTTGACTAGCGTCCCTCCCCAGGTTGTCCACGGTGAGCGTTGAGGCAAACAGTTCACTGGGGTTCAGGCCACCCTCATGGTTCTTAATGTAGCTCTTATAGTTTTTGCGCAGGCATAGCCACGTGGTGGTGTAGAGGATGAAGGCGAAGGTCTTGAGAGCGATGGCAATGCTGACGTACAGGTAACGGTAGGCAGTGTTGTCATACAGCATGCAGGCTCCGTCCTCTCCACACACCGTGCTCCAGATCAGGCAGGTTGAGTCAATCCCAGCACCGAAAATCAAAGGTGGAGGAATAAAACCTGCGAATCAGAAAAGGCTTATCAATATGCCATGGTCTTTTGTTCTGGGCTTGCCTAGGTTTCAATTCGGCTCTTTGTGAAACTGGTTTGACGGTAAGGGACAGCTGAGCCGGTAGCAATTATAATCGCATACCTTTACATGACATATCGTGAGTGACAAGACAAAAAGCATAGCTACTCGCAGTCCTGAAAATGGTTCTTAAACATACAGGTGTAATTAATGGTGGGTGTGCATTAGAGAAAGCCCCCGCTGGGCAGTGGCATGTTCTATTGACTCCACCCCCCCACCAACATGTGACAGGTTAAGCTAAGATCAGAACACTAGAAACTGGATGATTTATTGCTGTTTCTGGCAGCAATGCATGTGGTATATAAGGGGTTAAACTTGTGAGCAGGTTTCCACTGCGCTGCTCAAAAAGACAAATCAAATTTAGCTGTGCTGCACAGCTCCCTGGTCACTCAAAGGTCCAGTTCAAAGGACCTACACACAAGCTAAATAATTCTAACCAACAATAGCCCTTAGCATTAAAAATAAATACCTCAAGTCACTGTTATAATATAACATGCCCCATTTAACATATGGGGTGTGCATAGATGCATATTGCATGTAGAACACACAGTTGCATTCTATATGCAGTATAGATGTGTATCCTATACAGTACATTGAATACTAATTCAGATTCATGGCAGCTGCTGTAACCCTCATTTGATCACTGTCTTCAACCTTGAAAGCAGTGCTGCATTTATACAGCCAGCATTGCAGGTGTTTCTTACCAAGGAGCCGCAGAAGCAGGAAGAGGACCCCAAGAGCGTAGGATTTCAGTTCAGGGTGCACTGCCCTACAGTGAGCGAGGGACACAAACAACAAAGAGCAAGAAGATTGTTATCAATGCCTTTTAATAACCACACCTTTCCACTCACCCCTAACGGTGCTGCTGTCTCTTACAAGAAGAAGAAAAAAGAAAACACTTCTAGACCTGTGCCTGACTGCCCGGGGTCCAGAATCTAATTCTGAGTGTGAGGAACTGAATAGAATTTTAACTGAACACAAAGTGATGCAGCTGTTCTAGAGGAGAAGATGATTCAGGATTTTAATTGCATCACAGCCTGTAATGCTTTGCACTTTTCATTGGCATGCTTGGGGTTTGTGCAGAATCACAGTCCCATAGGGGCGTTTGTCTGGAGCTGCAGTAAGAGGATTTCAATGGAGGTGTCGGGTCACTGTGCATCAAATAACAATTCCAGAACTCCGGTATAAAATGTTAAATGTTAAATACTGATGCCCAAGTGGTACCAAGTGTTACATTACATAATTGTAAATAATTTTATATATATTATATTAAATAGTTATATTATATATATTAGATATATATATATAATATACTATATCTATATATATATATATATAGATATATATAGTAGATATATATGATTTTAAATATATATAATACACTGTAGCACAAGAAGGACTATTACCCATATGAATGTTATGAATGTGAAAGATATTCAATAAAACACAATGTATTTTAATGATGTGGCAGCCTCTTTTAAAGTATTTTTTGTTTAACACTGCCCTCTGCTGGTATAAAAGGGAAGAGGCACAGAAGAGAGTATACTTGGAGAAAGTATACTACAGTGCGTCTCTGTGGTTCCCTGTGTTCTCCATGCAACGACAACGACGTCCAATCAGAACATTTATTGCAGAGATCCTTACCTTGTACGAAATAAATGTCAGTAAAACGCTCTCCTTCCCTCTTTTCATCAAGTAAATGGACCAGTTTGAGGGACATAAATATGTAAATAAATGCCATTTAAATCAAATAAAAGGACGATATGAAGTGGGTGTGATTGCAGAAAGGGTGGGTGCAGCATCACAGTATGCCCTTTCTGGTGTGTCGCCTCGTCAGCCCTGGTCGGCTCTGTACCTGATGAGGATCATGACGGATGGGGTCTGTGCCATGGCTCCTATCATGCTGCACGCGCAGATCACACACAGGAACGTCAGGAAGGCTTCCTGGCAGCCAGGGCTTGGACACTTTCCTGGGACCGCAGTCGCGTTGTCAGTCTGGTCCCCGGATATGCATGAGCACCCAGTCAGGTTCTACAGCAAAGGAGGCAATGCAAAGAGTCAGTGCTGAGGACAGCGACCGTTTCAACACACGTGAGAAAGGACCAGACCCCACTGATCTGAACTGCTGTGAGAAGCGGAATTAGTTTGAATCAACAGAGAGTCCAGATGGAGAGGCACCGGGAGGAATGTGCAGCACATCTTATCTGAATGGAATCCAATTGTTGACACACTTGATGCTGGCAGTCAGCTAGATTTCAGAAGACAATCCTCTGCAAATTCAATACTGTGCAATGGGGAGCTTGCTGTTGTAGGTTTGTAAGTCTTGAATATATGGGTTAGAAGTGTTTGAGGTGTTTCTCAAATAAAAAGGATTTGATGTGACATTTACAAATGTCATTCAGAGATAACACCAGCACTCCCTGCAGCATTCATAAAACAAAGTCACCCTCGCTCGCCCTAATACATGTATACTGCAATGAAATCAGAATGAAGCCAATGATACATCATATAGCACTTTGCTGTTTGTCTGGTGCATTAAGGTACACATCGGTATTGCTTTGAAAGCTTACACATAGCTAAGCTGTCTCCCATTTATTTTCTTAAACTAACTGAGCTCCAGAACAAATGAACTGGATCCTCTTACCATGTAGCCAGGGTTGATTGATAATCAATCAATCAATCAATCAAGAAGCACCTGGCCACATTCTGCACACGCTTTTGCAAGGACTGGGTTTTTAACCCCGTCCCTGCCAAACTTACGGTCAAAATAAACAAACTTTATACACAACCAAAAAAAAGCATAATATTTATAAGCCAGTGGGTAGCAGCTGGACTGTATACTTACTGCTTTGGAGCACCCAGCGAAGCAGGCTGACAGGTAGGTGATGCCGTTAGACCCACACACTGGGCTAATGGAATCAGTGTGGCATTTGCAGCCAGCATTACAGGGTGAATATGGGTTCAGCTGAGACAGCGGGACAGACCTGGATAGACAAAACAGAGTCTGTTCACTGGCTGTGGAGCTGCAGCAAAAACAGAGCAATACATACTCTGTAGTTACTAAGTAGTTACTGAGTAGTGATGTGCAGATCTGGCAGACTTCTTTTTTTAATCAACAGTTTGTATTTATTTATCGCTAACGCTTTATTTTACCAGTCTCATGTTTTGAATATACAGCGATGGTATCATTTTGCAGGTGTGCCCGCCTCCCTGCTACTCACTTGTTTCCGTAGGGGACGGTGACCCCCGCCACGGGCCCCGTGTCACAGCCCAGGAAGAGGAAGGACACGTAACAGGCAGTGGACACGAGGTTGACCAGCATGGCCATGCGGATAGCGCCCAGCGCAGACAGGCTGAGCTTCTTCACCAGCAGCCCGCCCAGAAAGATCCCCAGACATGCACAGGGGATCGCTGTCATGCCTGCAGGGATATCAACCATTCAGAGCGGTCATTCAGAGCAGCATGGGAGAAGACTCTATAAGGTATGGTTGGAATTCTTTTCAGTTTGACAGCTCGCTCTGGGGTCGTGCTCTGTTACTGGTGTTTATATCAACTGGATAAGCCCAATGAAAAAAATGCATTAAGACTTCGAAATGACCAATTATAAAAAAAAATGACTGGCCGAGCTGTCGTCATACCAAAGCATTCTGCAAGTGCTGAGTGAAACCGTGTGTTTAAATGATCAGACCACTGAGACGTGAGCTGGCTTACCCAGCAGCTGATTGGCAGAGGATGTGGTGAGGTTGAACTGCTGCTCCAGGTACTTCCCCAGGAAGGCAGCAAAGCCGGCCACCACTGCGATCTCCATGCAGGCGGCCAAAACGATGCAGATGAACACCGGGTTCGACAACAGGTGCTTTGTCACTTTGGGGATCACTGGAGCAGGGGCAAGAAACGAGACAGGCATGAGCATGCGATCCCACTGGAGCAGGGGCAAGAAATGAGACAGACGTGAGCATACGATCCCACTGGAGCAGGGGCAAGAAATGAGACAGACGTGAGCATGCGATCCCACTGGAGCAGAGGCAAGAAACAAGACAGGCATGCGATCCCACTGGAGCAGGGGCAAGAAACAAGACAGGCATGCGATCCCACTGGAGCAATTGCAAGAAAAGAGACAGGCATGCAATTCCACTGGAGCAGGGGCAAGAAACGATATAGGCATGAGCATGCAATCCCACAGGAGCAGTGGCAAGGATGACATAAGCAATCGATCCCACTGGAGCAGGGGCAAAAAATGAGACAGGCATGCGATCCCACTGGAACAGGGGCAAGAAACGAATCAGGCATGAGCATGCAATCCTACTGGAGCAGTGGCCAGAAACGAGACAGACATGCGATCCCACTGGAGCAGGGGCAAGAAACGAGACAGACATGCGATCCCATTAGGACCCAGTGAGGAAAAACAGACAGGTCTCGCCCGGCTGCTCAACTCATATTTCAAGAAGCAGAAGTTTGAAAAGCACTTCAGCACGGTGCTGCTAACAGCTGGGAAAGGCCACTCCAGCTCCGATCTGCATCTTAATGAAACTAGGGCTGATAACATAAGTGCTGTGCCTGGAGCTGGCTTAGCGGATCAAAAGCAGCCCTCCTGAGGCAAGGTCAGAACGGCAGACACATGGTTTCAATTTAGCTCTGATTTTTCCTGTCACATTTCTTCCAGCCACTTTAAAAGACCAAACAATCGACTTCACGCCTGGCTGGAGTGCTGCTTTATTAATACAGACCAGGCAGAAGAGCAGCCACAACAGAACGGTTGTGTGCTTTGCACTCAACATGGTCTGGGATGCTGCAACCACTTTGCACTTACAACCAGGGTTTCTCTCCATGTCAGCAGCCCCTATGCAGCACTACTGAGCGTACCGGTCTCAGGCTCTGCTCCTGTGAGACTGGATTGTCCCCTTGCTCACTCTCGTGTGTTTCAGTTCCTTTGCTCTCACCTCTCATCTGCTGGCAGCAGGTCAGGTTCTTCTCTGGCTCTTGGGCATTGCGCACCACTCCGTTGCTGGGTTTGGGTGTCTTGTAGTTGCGGGGCAGGCTCTCGGGAAGCATGGTCTGCTCGCTCTCACCACCACTGTCCAGCTCCTGCACTGACAGGGACTGCGGGAATCCGAACATGAAGAGCGCCGAGAAGAAGAGCAAGGCACCACACAGCAGGAAGCCGCCCCACCAGGCTCCGATCCAGCGGGGGTCATCGGGGGTGATGTCCAGCTTACCTGCGGAAAGGGAAAAAGCTTAACAGGAACCAAAATTAATATTGTGCTGTAGCGAGGGCTGCAGCTCTCCTCAGCAGTGTATGAAATTGTTATTTGAATGTTCAACGCCCCATGCTCTACAGGAAAGTGCCACCAAACTGGGACCCATTTTGAGGAGTGCTCCCATCTGGTTATTTCACACTCCTCATGCAGTATTACCTGTCTTCCTGTGGAAGGCCTCCTGTTTTCCACTTTGTGACACTCAGTATTGGTATTTCAAGTCCAAGTTTAAATCCAGATCTTGACTCATCTATATATTTTTTAAACAGTGTTCCCTCAATTATTATTATTTTTTTTTTTTACCATTTGATAATTCACTAATTTGGGTAACTCACAGTTGGGCCATGTTGACAGTACACTGTAAAGCCCTATATTTTCTTGTATAAGTGAATTTCACTAATTCACTGTTTTCAATATTTTATGAAAGAGGAGGCCTGATCTTTAATCGTCAGCAACTGAATTTGGATTTGAAATAAATCCAGTGCATTTTGGGCTCTTGGGTGAGTTCACTGAGTCACTGCCTGACTAAACGTCTACACTACTTGGTGGCATCTTGCTGCAGAATGACCAACACTCATGCATGCATGCCCCTTGCCAAAGCAGCTCAGTCCTCATGCTGGGGGCAAGTGAAAGAAAGACCTGGGTTATTGGCTCTATTGAGATGTGGCCAGGGGATCTCTGAAGTGAACAATCACACCTTTGAGATTACCGTGGGAGGGACCAGTTTAAATCTATGACAGAACATTTCCCAGACTCTACTCCCACATGACTGAGTGTAGTGGATGGAGTCTCTGAATCACAGTGGGTTCCCCTCTAATTCATCAGTAGCCTCCAGGGCATCACACAGCAGATCCTGCCACTTCCTCAATGTTCACGTTTGAGAGAGTAAGCCGCAGAGCTAGTATTTGTCTTGCATGCAGCCCTGCACGACTACTTACTGGTGTCGATAAACACAGCGTCCACATAGAATTTGGTACAGAGAGAGCCCAGGATGAAGCCACACGCTGGTCCAAACACCAGGGTTGAGAATAAGATCCCTATAAAACAATAAAAAAAAAAAAATTCAACACACTTTATGGACTCCCATTTTGACCAACACAGTAATGAACAAGATTGTGACATGATATGCTGCATATGGTCACCCAGCATAACTGGCTTTGGTATTTGCAATTTGGTATGATGCTGCACAGAAACAAAACCCTGTCTGGTTCTTATTATTCTCATTAAAGAGGCTGCACCCCCTCATTGCACAGCCACAAACCCGCACCAACAACCACAGTGCAACTCATTCAAGAATTGATCTTTATTCTACATTCTGGACAACAGATACTGTGACAACACAAACATATGTCTAAATATATCTCTGCCAATATAAATGTTTCTTATTTCGCTGTCGCTGAACAAGGATCTACATACCTGGCCAAGAGCATTTCTTATCTTTAAATTGAAAGCACGGCTTTATTTATTGAGTCAGACTGCAGTGGTATTTCGGTCCCTCCTGTGATTTGACAGTTTCCTCCCTTACCCCAAGCCCTTGTGTGTCCTCTATCCTTTGCGATGTCTAAACCCTTTTATTTCTAAAGCAGCTGGTATCTAGTGTAGTGCTATGGATTATTCTGTGCAGCGTAGAGCGCAGGAGAAACAAACAGCTCCCTTCAATGCTGTGAGCTAGTGAAGCATTCCCCTGCAGAGTCCAACACGAGGATGCATGCTGCACCATTCCTCAAACACACGCATCCCGTGAACATAGCAAGCTAACCGATGGCCCATGTGCTGCCAGATTGCTCTCACACGTGTGAGGAAGTGATAGACCATGACTTGGGAGCTCATGTGCAATCAGACGAGCTGCAGGAATGCGCTGCAGTCTATACTTCACTGCCCCTGCTGCAGCATCTTCCTGATACCATGCCCTCTGCATCTTAAAATGCACAGAAAATTCAGCACACCCTGTCACAAGGTACTGGCATGCATATAGAGCATTACGTGTTTGTCCATCTGAATAATTCAATTGTGTTGCACATTAATTCAGGCAGGTGCTGACACCTTCTGCGCTAAGAAGATAAAGTGGCTCTGCTTTGTATGGCCACAAGAGGGCACTGTCACCACAATGGAATTCTCCGAATCCTCACCAGGCTTCTGTTCCTCTGTTCAGTGCCAGCTGTCGTTAGAATCTGCTTATAGTGTGCCAATGATGAAGTAATTCATCACTTTCATCATGTCTTTCTTACATCATTGATTAAAATAAATACAATATTTTAAACAACCGAACCAAGAGACATGTGAAAATGTGGGATGATTTTTACCTCTGAATGATTTTATATCCGCATTAAAAAGATATATATTGCCAGGACATCCTGTTATATTTTCTGTGCGGCTGGACAATGTTGTGAAATAAAAACAGTGGTAAAGCTGAGCTGTAAACAGAACTTTGTGGTTGGAATGCTGTGAGGGCCCTTCCAGGGAGGCTGCCAGAGCAGAGTACAGTACTGCCAGTAAAGTATGATCAGACTAGGCTTCTACTGAAACCAGGATCATAGAGAAGCCTTTCATAACCAGACCTCTTATTGAAAACCATGTGGAGTAACACACGCCGCTGGAGCGCACAGAAGAGCAGACAGGTGGCAGCGTCCCATGGAGCTGAAAGGACAGTTAGAATGATGCCTATATCTGACTATATCCTACATTTGAGCAGCTGGTATGTTTTAGTAATAATGAACAGTAGAGACCCTGATTACAATCCTTGCATGAGTTTCCACTCCTTTTTGTCCTGACAGTTATCTGCAGAAACTACACAGCGCCAAAATGGCCTCACAAGGAATGCTCTCGCCACTCGGACAGCTGAAATTGCAGCTTCACCGGCACTGCGCTTCTTGTTAGCTTTGATTTGCAAAACACTGACTTGAGCTCATTAACTGGGCAGGTAGTGATTAGTGTTGGGGTCTTCTTTATTTTTTAAAAGCAGACGACTACCGCAGGGTTTATCGACCGTCTTTAAACCAGGGTTAAATAAGAGTCTAAAAAGATGTTCAGAAAGGGCAGCACACGCTCCCAAAGCAGAGCTGTAAGAGATACAGCGCTGACGGGCCACCTGGGGAGCGATCCCCCTTCACACACAAATTAGAATCCCCAGAGGGGCTGCTCTACACATAGCTCTGCTTGCACTAGCGTCTCACTGAGCCCTTTGTACGCGCTGCCTCTGTGCTTTTTTCCAAAGTGCATTCTTATTTATGGAGAAGAAAGCATGTGGCTGCGCCCTTAACTGTGTTTCCTGACCCATTAACTCACCAAGCGGATTCTGAGCACTTGAGCAGAGCCATTAATACAAAGCTGCAAAACAGACTTTAACAAGCATTGCTACCGATGCCAGTGTGAATGCAGCACGGTGCGACCTGCCCAAGCCGAGGCACTGCCCAGCCACACTGGCACTCCCTGGCACGCAACCAGCTTCTCCACATGAGTCACTCTCTGGAAGTGGTTTGAGATGCTCTGTTCGGGAGCAGTTGCTGCTCAGAGCAATTGTTCGGTATATCACAAGATAATGAAACCCAGGGGTAAGTGAGATCTGACACTTGCAACTTCCCTTTCCCAATGACAAACTAACCACGTGCATGATTAGCAATACCTATGCTATAGTACCTGCAATTTACTTATTTATGTATTTCACTGGACTGATAAAAACATAGTATAGCCTGCACATTTTCTCCACCTACATTACCTATGCGGTACAGTATATATCTTATTGCTGCTGAGCAATCTTTTTTAATTCAGGCTAGGTTTTTTTCACTTTTATTTATACAAAAATACAGTAAGGAAATTTGTCCTTATCCCTGTATAGAAAAGAAAGGAGCTATCCTCTGAAACACGGCTGCAACAGATGTTTTTCACTCAGCTTAGTGCACTGAGCTGCCAAAAGATGGCAACGCAGCCTAGTTACAGAACACAGTGGCATAACATATAGTATCAACACAAGATGATTTAAGGAGGTAGTGGTAGATTGGTTCTTGAGTGTCGCGTCCTTTAGCTGGGTGGAATGCCTGAATCCCATTGCGAATCCCATTTTATAGCCAAGACAGCAGATGAATGACAGCCTTGCTCTGGGGTTGAGGGAATCAATTTGAGGCGAGATGGGAGTTGATTGGCATGTCTCCCTCTCTCCCAGCCCCACCCCTACCACTGACAAGCACACAGGCAGACCTATGGTGCATATCCAGAAGCACAGCTGGATGGCACTGTATAACTGGGCCTGATGTCCTGAACCTCAGATGACCTTGGTAGATCTGAATGCAATATATTAATATACAATATATTTTTATTACTGTACATTTGTATAAGTACAGGGTATATATATATATATATATATATATATATATATATATATATATATATATATATATATATATATATATATATATATATATATATATATTATATATGCGCTTATGCACTAATACGGCTGCTGAATGATGGCATTTTTACATCTAATAATCAGTCAGTTCCAAGTTGAATGTGTGCAGTAATGTTGGTGCTTCCTGGGCGTGTTTCCTTGGAGACCGCTCTGTATTGACTGCTCATAGCAACAACACCACAATCTCTGCCCAGACAGGAAACCTCAGAAAGGAAGAGTGTATTGTCTTACAGGAAAATTACTTGATGACATCAATCTCTAAATAAGGCACACTTGAATCTGTTCCGTGTGTCAAATGATTCAATCCAGCGTTTGCGGCTCTACAATTGCCAGGGCCCAGAAAGCACAAAAAAGGAGGGAAGGCCTTTGTGAACCTTTCAGGAAAATGAGCGACGCCTCAGTCATGAGGTGCTGTGTGGTTTGGCTAAGAAGAATCTGAAGACCTCTTCTACATCAAGCTGAGCGTAAACAGCACAGAATGAATGCCACCTCATACAAAAAGCCCTGGAAACTATTTGTTTCTGTTTATTTAATAAAGTGTCTTATGTTGAAGCTAAAACAGGTCAGCTTTTCAGAGTCAAACTTCGGCAAACAAAATAACAGTACTCATCAGCCTGCTGGTGCTCCTGTGTTCTCTATGCTGAGTTTGGAAACCCTTTTTTTGGAAGTGTTACTACATGATCTCAGCGTGCTTGTAAAGTGTATCCAGCTGTGTGTTTCCCTGCAGGTGCTTTTCCAGACCTGGCTGCCATTTCCTTTTGCTGTTCATTGTGTTTCCAGTGCCGAGGAAGGGATCCTGCAGTGCAATCTGACATGGCTTCAGAGGTGATGTGGCTGAATTCAAAATCCACTGATGTTTCAAAACTCCTGTAACCCACTCCCAGCATTGGTTTTAGTGTACAGCGTACGCATGTGTTTTAGAATATTGACAGTGTTACAAACCCGGCTGTTGTCTTGACCACTCACTGCAAGGTAAACCGTCAGGGCCGAGGCATGACCTGAATCTTATTGAACAGACAGCTCAGCTTGTTACCTCTACAGTTTATAATGTGTATTTTTCTGGGGTACTTTTTTAGCCTGGGTTGTTGTTAAATATAAACTGGGGGGCAGTGCTGTTGATGACACCTACAGCTCAGCACTGACTCAATTCACCACCAGCAGTACCATGACATTTCAAGCTAGATTAGGGCAGTCCTGGCACAGTGCAATGATATTCAAGATGTACGACTGTGTGAGTTGGCCACAACACTTCTTTCATCAGCTGGGAATGGGAATAACGCAGGAATACTGATATTCTAAAGATGTTCTACTGGCTGTAAATGAAGGTACTGTTGAATCTATTTAGTCAGAGTCTTTAAAATGTCTACAGCCCTGTTGAATCTGTCTCAACATGGCACATCGATGACCACAACCCTACAAACCCCTCCTTGTAAGAAGCTTCATACTGTACTCTACACAGACGAGTTCTCTCTGTCAGTCCCTTTTCAGTAACGATTCAATCCTGCGTTGCTGTTGTAATTCGACTGTAAATACTCAAACAAACAACAAAAAACAAAATAAATAATGCCCACTGCACCTCTCAGCACCCCCCACACCCACCCCACCAGGAAACCGTATCTAATAAAAGCGCTAGAGCCTGCTGTCATTTTGAATTGATGGTTTTTCCGAGCAGCAGGCTGTGGGGTGTGCAGTAATGAAATATAAAAACCCTGAGGAGTGACTGAGCCTCATTAATCTGGAAGGTTTTCATAATGTTCTCATGTGCCCACTGCATGAGCAAATTAGGGAGCTTATGAGCGCCTGGCATCCCGTTTCGCTGGGAGTCGTGTGCACAGAATGCTGTAACCGACGCTGTACGTTACTCACATGGAAACAATTCCCTCAATCTGTTTTCAAAGTGTTTATAATGAGGATTATTAATCCATACTGCTAGGAAGTGCAGCTAACTAAATGGCACATCATACGCAAAAATCACAGACAGCTGAATTCATTATCCAAGAAATCTTTTTCCCTATCGCTTTGCCATTCACGACAAAAAAAAACAAAAAAACAACCACTCCTTTGTGGTTTTGGAATTTAAAATTAGCCAGGGCACTATCATTAGACAGAGCAAATGGAGTTTATTCAAGCCAGGAACTGTTTCATGACAACGGAATAGAATAAAATAAGCCAGAAGAGAGAGCTGTCCACACAGAGCCTCTTACATACGTTGCAACAGACCTGCTCTGGGGCACTTCTGGACAGACAAAATCCTCTTGCATTTTCAAGAGTAGAGACCCGCACAGAGGAACACTATTCAATATCTTCTCATAGCACCTTGAATGTAAATGCAGACAGTAAAGGGTTCAAGTCCAGGTCACGGTGGTACAGCAGGCTAACACACTAACTAGCTTTCCATCTGCTTAAAAATTGCGGATCACTGTTTTTTTGAGAAAAACAGTGATCTGCAATACTGATCTCTTTGATTTGAACAGGCATTTTAAATGATTCCCAGAAAAAAAGCTATTCATTAATTGAAAAGCAGTAGCATGTATTTAAAACTCACTCAACCAAGTAGAAAAGCAGAACATGGTTATTTTTAATCTGATGCATCATTCATGACTCAAGGTAATTTCATTACATTTTAATTCTGTTGGCTGGCGAGGCTGATCAATGTCCATTTCTTTTTTTTTTTTTTTTTTTTACAGTATTTTTTGCTACTCACTCACTTTCATTGTGAAATCAAAGAGATCTGAGCGTCTTTACCAATAATCACCCACAGAGCGATATTAGAGATGAAATGCAAAACAAGCTCATCTGTCCCTTGTTTTTTTTGCCACTTCCTATTGTTTAGTCATACTGTCATGTTCGCTTGTCTTTCTCTGCTGATAATTTGGTTAGGGATCGACAGAACTGAAAGCCCTCGCCATTATCTATTACTCAGCTCCCTAAATGATTTTAATGAACCTGCGGGCCCTGGACATGCGATTGTAATGTGGACAATAGAAGACTGCAGGGTGTACTGACAGCACGTGTTGTTTATTCAATTGGATTTAATTACACTGGAAGAGAGCAAAGCATGGGGGTTATTACTGGGTGTTTTCAGGATACATGCCATGCTTTCAGTGGACCATTTTTCACCCCCTTTCTTGCCCTGCTCTATTCGATTTCTCTCGTTCATTAAGATTAAAGAATTTAACGTCCATTTGGATTTTCACAGAAAACACAGAACGTATATCTTGTTTTCAGCAAAAATGTTAATAATAATAATAATAATAATAATAATAATAATAATAATAATAATAATAATAATAATAATAATATTGCTTTTATGATCCAAGAAACTCTCTTAACATTTACATTATGATGCTGAGCTACACATTATAAAATGCATACATATTTAAGTCAAAGCCAATAGAATACCTCTTCAAATGAATGCTACATCTGGACCATTTCAACCCAGACTAAGCCAGAGCACAACTGATGAAGAGGTCTAACTGCTTGATACTTCAACATTTCCACCATACTTAAAGCAAGCCCTTGATTTGACCTATATAGTGTACCGTACCCTCAGGGACAGTTAAAAATAGACACGGCACAGAATAATCCCATCAAACATGAAGCAAGCTGCAAGGTACAATCAAAATCCTTATAAAAACACTATACTTATAGCAGGTGCAGCTGTTTGCTTTAATATACCATCCCTTTATTAATAGAAATGGAGATAGAGCTTTCATTTGAATGGATGGTGCCTCTCAGTCCCAGCAGCCAGGAAACCGAGTAGGACTGATGATGAAAACACACAACATCTATTCAAATAGATAGCGAGTCAGTGTGGAGAAGCACAGGTACAGTATGGCCATGCTGTAAAAAAGCACTGACTGCACAAGACTTCAGGCACGCGATTCAAAGATAGGCAATCAGCTCGCCGGTCCATAACATACTTATTCTTGCCAGGAGCTGCATAAATTATGCTTTTTTTTTTTTTCTTTTTTTAAAAATGAAAAACGTTTCCATTGGTGCAGCGAATTTAAAGCTCCTCCATACTGGAGCTGTGATGCTTTGCATTTTAATAAAGCTTTCCCTGCAAGGATGCTCTTTGCCTCTTCTAATACATATCCTGCAAAGTACAGTGTTGGATCTCTTTAATAAGCACTGTCAGTTAATAGATCTTCTTCTAATAGCCCTGCTGCTCATAATGAAAGTGCAAAAATAGGTCACTCTTAGCAGTGGCAGCAGCTCGGAACAGAAGCATGACTTGTTCATTTTATATCCCAATATAACCTGCATCAATACGTCTGTGTCTATTTGAACTGGGAAAGAGCGGGGTTGACCTGAACGAGATCAGGCACTATCTTTCAATCCAAATTAAACCACCAGTATTATTGCTCATTAGCTGCTAACAGCCTGGATTTAAGATATTTAAACAGCTGGGAACAAACAAACAGTATTGCAAGACTGTCAATGACCTCTGTAGACACATATCTACCTATCCTACAGGAGGAACAAACTTACTGGCCACCTTGCTCAAACACTGTGTCAGGCTACCTAAACCTACATGCCATTCAGAGTGTGATACACTGCCCTCAGTGTGTTTTGCAATGTATAGTTGCAGCAGCAACTTGTATGGTAACAAAAGCCAGGATGCAGAATTTCCGGGCTCCTTCAGACACATGCCAGCACATCTTGTTCTACTGCCGATCTCCAGCAAACTACCATTGCCTGTTTCTCCAGTAGGGGCACTGTTCTCTTGCTGTTGGCTGTTCACATGCCCTCTCTCTCTCTTCACTGTGTCTTTCCATTCCCCTGCTGTTAGTTCTGCGTCTCTCTCATTGACACTTCAGTCCCGCAGTGGACAGTGACCTGCCTGGGGCAATCTGGCTGCTCACTTCTTAGCAGCATGGGCCGGTAAAGGCTCTAGCTTGGATTGTTAAACACTGCATCACGCTGCCAACTTTGAAATCTCATGAAGAAATTGCTTTACGCAGTGAAGCAGGAGGTAAATATACAGTTCATATGTTAACATTACTAAATGGCTGTTCTTTTCCAAACATGCATCACGGCCAGCTTGGCCTATATATATATATATATATATATATATATATATATATATATATATATATATATATATATATATATATTTGGAACACTGTATAAATAACAGCTAATCCACTGGAATTAATGTGCATTTGCAGCCTTTATTTTAAAGTGTAAGCAATAACCTGACCTGCCATGCAAATGGAGATCACTGTAAGTCACGGTGTTTCATGGTCTTTACACTCAAGCTACAGTTTAAGCAGCTCATTTGAACTGCACTGTGATGTTCACACAAATCTCCTCCATTTGCACTGCTAACACTACAGACAGTGCTGTGTGCAATTAAAATTTCCACATCTAGACAAAAGGAAGGGATGATACATTTAATTTACCTTTGGCCAATTATTATTATTAATTTTTTTCTTGTCGTCCTGAAACACTTTACATTTACAGTAAGCATTTGCAGTGAAATGTGCACCCACCACTGCTCATATCTGAATGACAGAAACATTTTCCCAGTGTGACAGCTGTGCGAGGCCTGAGGTAAACTGACCCCTGTAGCTCTTAACCTAGTTTCTCACTGACACAGCAGCACAGCTGGCACAGACTGGCATCTGACTCACTGGTCTCAGCTCAGAGGTAAGGAGAACAGGCATGGCACAGGGGCTCAGAGAGACGAGAACGGGCGTGGCACAGGGGCTCAGAGAGATGAGAATATGTGTGGCACAGGGGCTCAAAGAGATGAGAACAGGTGTGGCACAGGGGCTCAGAGAGACAAGGAGAACAGGCGTGGCACAAGGGCTCAGAGAGACGAGAATGAGTGTAGCACAGAGGCTCACAGAAACGATGAGAACGGGCGAGAATGAGGTTCTCAGGCAGCCACTCACTCTTGAAATCATAAAAAAGTGTTCTCTGTGAGGTGCTCTGTCTCCAATACATGAATGCTGTGCATTGCAGGGTGTCATAATGTTCTAATTATTTGTATACTGAAACAAGACTGTATCATTGCAGGAGGGCGACAGCGGATTAAATAGCTTCCACATTGCAGGAGTGCAGCTTTTATCCAAAGCAACTTACAGAGACTAGGGGTTGAACTATGCATCAACAACTGCTGCACAGTCACTTATAATAGGCCCTCTCATTTACATCTCATCCGAAGGATGGAGCACAAAGAGGTGACTTGCTCAGGGTCACACACAGTGAGTCAGTGGCTGAGCGGGGATTAGAACAGGGGACCTCCTCAAGCCCTTTTCTTTAACCACTGGACCACCAAGCCTGCCTTAACATGTTAGGTAAATTGCATTCCTTTAAAAGATATAACAGAAATACATGTTGCTTTAACCTTTAAACTCGTCCTTTAAAAGATATAACAGAAATACATGTTGCTTTAACCTTTAAACTCTACTGGGGCCCTTGTTCTGGTAGGAGTGGGGCAGTGGAGTTGCTAAGCTATGCAGGGCAATAGAAAGGCCATACTTTTCAAAATATCACAAACAATGAGTTGAATTGAATTCCTGAATTCCTGAAGTTGGAAGTATTACTCTGGAATAAGAAGGGGCTGGTGCAGTGATTCTGCAATCATGTATACTGCGTGTCACAAGGTTTGCTGAATGAAAAAGAACAGTTTCAGTGACCCTTTGACATTCAGACAAAATGAAAAGGTTAGGGTTGTTTTAGAGGGAAGTGTTAACCTCTTCCACACCGGGATTAGTCCTTTGTTTGGTCCAGTTAGATGATCTCTGTGCAGCCCCTAGATTATGATCTTAAGACTGGCCCCCTAGGGAAGGGCTTGACTAACCCTGGATTGTGATCTCAAGACTGGCCCCTAAGACAGACCCTAAAGCAAATATTTGCAACATGGTTTGGTGGAAATAGAACCACATCTCTATTATCTGGTGAAAGGTCAAAGGGTTAAAGAGAACTGTAGTTTTCATAGTTCTCAAATCCTGTTTTTACAATCACAATTCCTTCTTTTTTTCTGAGCCTTTTCTAGATTCATTTTTAAAATAAAGTTGTTTTTTTGCAAGCAAACATGAAGGATTACGCCATTTAATTCTTCATCGTCCTCCTCCTCCTCCTCCTCCTCCCCAATCATCAGTTTTTGTAGCAGGCATACTCAAATATAAGAACAGGTAATCACAGCCCATTGAAACAGTCCTGAAAAATAGCCAAGCTTTCAATCTGTAACTGCTATTGAAACTATTAATGAACCTCGTCACGCAGGTGGCACACTGATCTGAGAGTTTCTCACCAGCTATTTTAAGCTTAAACAAGCTTCCTGCAGTATTGACTGGTTTCCACCAGCTTTAAGCCTCTTTCTTACAAAGACCACTGTAAAGTGGCACACCCTTGAGGCTGAGTCAGACTGAAAGAAAAAGTGAATCATCTTCTGGTTTGGGATTGCAAATTTCTCCCACTTCATCACAGGCTCTTTCAGTTTGAAACAAACTGTGATTAAGATCAGGTTCATGCTGAGGCAGTGGGACCATCCATCCCTCAGTAATTAAAAAACTAAAGAAAACGTTTTGCTGCAGCGGACTGCAATGTTAGGCCAACTGAGCTGCATCCATCCATCAGCTCAATGAATTTCCTGATTGCTTTCAAGGGCTGATCATTGGCACTGACTCTCTTACCTCTGTAAAGCTGGACATTAAACTGATGGAGCAGCTGCACTAGCTAGTCAGTAATTGATTTCCAATTTCATTCTTAATAAGTAGCTTTAAATCAACAGCACGCATCGCTTTTAGGCAGACATGTGCGCGATGAATTGGGAAAACCCTTCCTGCTTGTTTGCCGATTTGTTTATTTGCAAACTTTGGGAGAAAATGTGGCAACAACATAATGATAATGCTCCCTGTGAAAAAACTACTTTTTCAAACAGAATAGGGGTTTTGAAAACTGTACGGTTCACTACAGCTTGTGGCAATTAGTGGAGAAATGGGGGGTTTACAGAGCACAGAAGCTGGATTCAAACCCGGGCTTCCACAGGTGGAATACTAGTGCAATAACCAACCCCAGGCATGTGTTGTTCCTCCATGCATCCTCCCAATATCAACAGGATAAGGAGACACTGACCCCTTAGCTAAAATTGTCTTTTTCCTCTGTGTCTAATACTGCAGGACTGGAGGATTTGAAAAATAAATAAATCAACAATACAATATAGATTATTTTATTTCTGTAACTGACACCAAGCCCTCAGAGAATGTGTAAAATATTTAAACGGTTGTTAGGTTTCTGAACAGAACTGAAAAAGCTACCCGAGGCAACAGTATCGAACTGGTGACTCAATCCAGGATATTCCAGATGAGTGCGTAGCTGCATCAGCCATTCACATGAACATTCGTTCAAAGAGGAACTCATCCATGGTAATAAGTCTGCTCCTCAGAAAAGCTTCTTATACGCATGGACAAAGGCTGCGCTGACAATGTAGGTTCAATCATCCCGTTTCACGATACAGAAATAGAGGCACCATGATAGCTGTCGAGCAGTGTGCCCCCTCCTAAAACATCCAGCAGGAATTCTTTGTACAGTTGGCCTTCATCCAAATGCTAGATAAGCCCCATCCTTCTTTTGGATTCTGGCCAAGGAGATACAGCTAGTTCTAAAAGGTTATAAAGTTTGTAGATGGTACAGTTTCTATTCTGTAGGTTTAGGGTTAGGGTTAGGGTTAGGGTCATTAGAGACTTCTACATTACCTGTAGCCAGGAAGCCTGCTACATTAATACTCCAAACTCCATTATTTTGAAGACTGTTACATTAACACTCCTAATAGAGTTTACAGTGATACACCATGGTAAAAAGCACACGCCTCTGCTGATCTTTCAAACTAGGCTGAGGGACGTTTTAAGAAAGTAACCAGCCAGATGAAATGTTTGAATTGAGAGCTCTTTATGGCTCTTTTCATGTTGTCATGCTTGCTTTATTACCATGTCTGAGACACTGTTCAGTGTTCAGCCACTCAGTGTTTCCCTTGTAGGCGCTGCAAAACCAATCTGATATTTCTTGTCACAGTTTGAAATGTTAATCCCTTCAGAATCTATCACATACCTGGCATGGCTGGATCTGAATGGGATCACAGGGCACATCTGCATTTTAAACATGCTCTGCACTCTGCACTGCACTAACAGTAAGACACACATTGTTTCTTTTTTACCAAATGATATTTTTGACATTCATACATGGCTTCTCTGTTTTTCACCTGCATTTTAATGTTTCTTTTCTGGGTAGTTTGGGAATATTTGCGGTAGAGTGGATTTCTGGTTAAAATGTTATAATGAAGCTCAGAATAACTTTAACAGCATTGGAATTTTTATTTACATTTTATTTTTTGTCTTAAATTAGCCGGCAAAAACTTTCAGACTCTCTGTGCTGTGTGCTGTGTACCTCTCGGCATTCCTTTCAATTGCAAAGTCAATTAAAAACATTTACAAAAATTCCCTTTCAAAACACAAACAAAACCAAATAAAATAAAGGTGTGTTATTAACTTCTACTGTATGAACAGTATAGTAATAGCACGTGGGTGTCTTGGTACGGGCTATAGCAACACTTCTACCCATGCATGTACTCATTTGCTGCCTGATGACCCTATAGTATACTACAGTTTACAGCAGGGATTACTTTCAGAATACATAAAATCCAATCTGCTATTTTGTCTGACTGTTTGAACAAACCACACCCTCAGGCAGGAGAAGATAGGTAAAGTAAATGTACCGTTTATTGACTAAAACTTAAACAGACTATTGAGAACACATTTCCACACGATAACCTAAAGTTTTAACAATAGATTAAATACTGGCTGCTGTGCTGGAACTGCCAGCACTACAGAGCATTTCTTGTAAAACTTTATTATTACGATCAAAACACTTGGGGGGAAAGGCAAGACCGTCTTAATTTATATTCTTCTGTTTCGCTTCCTGTGCTGTACAGCTATGGCCAACAGTTTTGCATCACCCTCTATATAGAATGAACTAATGTCCCTGACCCTTCATCTTACAAGATGCTTTAAATGCAGAACTAATGAATCAGTGCTGTTTGTGTGACACATATCCAGCAGGAACAGGAGAGGGTCTTCATTCCCACACAGCTCTGAGCAAAGAACACATCAAAATTGTAAAACAGGGTCCTTAATATACAGTATATGGTTAGCTGTGCCAGGCTAAATATTGCAGTATCAGCTTATTAACAAGTAAATAAATCAGACAGAAGGAGCAAATCAATAATCCAATTCCAGCTGCTGGTTATGTTTTCTGAAACAGGATTTAGAGCTGTGTTTTCGCTGGCGCTCGTTTCCATTAGTGCACTTCAAGGAGACACATTTCATGCAGCTCTTGTAAGCATTGTTGTAGCTAAAGAAAGTTACTGTGGTTGGATAACAAAATGAGAAACATCTGTAACAACACTGTTAACAGGGTGCCTGGCTACCGTGGGCTGCCAGGACTGTACTCCCTGGAGTCTGCAAGGTGTTGACATTGTTCTGGGGGGACATTGTACCACTTATTCCTCAACCACATCATGTTGAGGGCAGAACTGTGTAGCACAGTCTACAGAAGGGCCTCAAGAGGCACTGCTTTTAACTGCACCTTACGAGACATCAGTGATAGTGCAGTCTTGGATAGATTAGGTCTTACTCACTGTTACTGAAAGTGACTTTGCAACAGAGATGTTTCACAGAATGTCAGTGTTGCGGTTTGGATAACAAACTAACACAACTATTTGTTTACCTCTCCATAGCCCTAGCAATGTTACCAGTGGACTTAGATTCAGATGACATCACAGGCAACTAGGGGAAAATACCCCCAATGGGTCTAATATGACCCTGGAGGGACAACTGTGGGTGGAAATAAAACTGTTTATTATACATACCACAACTGAGATGCTGGAAGCAAGCAAACCATATTTTTATATATTCAAACTAAAAGAAACACACAGAGAGATATGTTCAGGCTGCCAAACAACATTTGTAGTTTGCATCAGACTTATAAACCTGCATTTATAAAAGCCTGCACTGCAAAATCAATGAGGCGGATAATTTAGAGGATCTCATGCTGCTTCTCTTTTACAGTTGCATGTTTATGTAGCGTAAAGGCGGGGGTGGGGGGGGGGGGGGGGGTGGATTTTAGGTGCATGAGAAAATAATAAAAACACTTGCAGCATTTATTGCTGATACTGCACTCGGAGATTTGCGGTGCATGACAGCAGTGTAGAATGCTACAATTATGATGATTTGAGAAAGTAATGTGAGAAATGTAATATGCCTGTATTAATTTGTAATGAAGTGGTTAACCAAGGACAATCCATATGCTCTCTCACAGACATGAACTGGCTGTGCACAGAGCAGATACAATGAAGCAGTTACACGCCAATGTCATTTCATACAGACCCAAGATACTCAACACCATCCCCAGAACATCCCCATAATTAACAACACTATTGAACTGGAAGTTGTGCTTAGTGCAACTGATATAATGCAGCTATTGACACACTGAGTCTGGAGACTCGTGTTACTTACAATACGTAGTTACAGTGCAAACAAAATGATCTCAGCGGGGGTCTGTTACAGAGGCTGACATTCTGCAATGCAATGCAGTGCCGATGCACCAGTACTGTTAATGCGCTGCAGTCATGAAGGGTCCCGAATTCTAAGCAGGGATGCTTTCTTATAGAATCGGTTGAGCTCTTCATTCTATTAGCAGACACGGACAGACTGTTTAACCCCTGAACTTTTGACCCACTCCTGGATGCCACATAGCACATTACTGAGCCCTCCCCTCAAGAGACCACATTCTGGGCTGCTCTCCAACATACTGCATCATCTCTTTTGTGGCACGGTTAAATATTGACACAGTAACAACAAAAGATCACACACACACACAAATTTCCTTGCCAACTGCAATATTGGTTTACCACGTGTAACCCGGTTACAGTGAAAGCGCAATGCATTTGGATATGACCGTGCCCAGACACAACCAAAAACCAAGTGTTTAACACAGACCCTTTGTGATGGAAGCTGTCCAGCAAGGTGCAAGCTGTATTAAAGTGTACAGTATTTATTGGTGCTAATCTACAGCAGTACATATCTGTGTTAATAAATGTTGCACATCATTACATAAAAGATGTACAATATAAAAAGTAATTTTAGTGCCAGCTGAAATTCATAGCTCTTTATTAAACTTGGTCTACAAAGGTACGCATATACTGTATACTGTATACACAGTTAGCTTCCAGTTCAAATGCATTGGGAATTTTCACGTTTTGAGATAAATGTCCTGCCAGAAAGAGGTTGGCGTGACCTTGCACAGAGATGCAGATGAGGGAGGAGTGTCCATGCTGTGCTCTTCAAACCAATTCTCTGAATGAGATTACTCAGCTATGAGTGCCGTGTGATCTTGGCCGGTCCAATCCCAGCATCTCAATCTCTACGTGACCGCTGGGATATGACTGAACGAGGCCACTCCAGGCTCTGAAACAGCCCATTCTGAGGAGAACAAATGAAGACCTCAGGAGAACGTCCAACAAACAGGTCACCTCCATCTCTTACTGGATGTGCTGCTGCCATTCTCAGTAAATTCAACTCAGTTCCACTAAAGTATGGAGCTGGGGATGGTTGCTTGCTTGCTTGGAAACAAATTGTGATTTGAATTATTGAAGTAATGTTAGAGTACTGACTGTAAACACTGATAATGATAGCTTTTCAAAAATGGTGATTGTATAAACAGACTCCCGCGCAGTCGGCAGGTTCAGAAACAGTACAAGCTCTGTGAAAGCTGCTGGTTCTGACTCAGACTCAGTCCAGCTGACAGTGCAAACAGAGCTGAAGGATCACACTGCAGACTCCTGCCCTGTTTGGGGTTTTAAGCCCACATGGCTGTTAAATTGGGTACAGCTGTAAACATTTGTCAAGGAAAGCAATTTACCATATTGGATGTGTTCAGGAGCTATGTATAACTGTTAATGTTCACCGACTAGATTACGTGGTAATGCAGTAACACAGCCAGTAGCTAATTATTTTTCAACCATTGTCTGCAAATAATAATGGTCCAGGTTACTGATTCAACCAGATTTCTTTTTTTCTTCCTTTTTAAATTCTCCAGAGCCATCATTGTAGCTACAGAGGATGCCTGTATGTGTCTTATTCACCCGAAAATAAAGCCAGATTTAAGCAAATATGGAATTTCAGGTTGAAACAAAAACTTGTACTGTTGTGGGTACCCAAGGACCCCAAAAAATACTGGCACAGGACATGGGCAATAGCCCTCCTAGTGGGGGCCACTCACATATTTTTGGGGGAGATGTTGTTGAGTTTAGAGGTGTTTTCAAGACTACTAACTACTAACTGGTTTGGAGTCCAGGATTAGTAGGCAACCTTAGCGACTGTGTTGCAACGCAGGGTCGTAATCATATAGCATGAATGTGCTGGTTAATGTACTTACTGGCACGCTAGCCTTTTATACTGAAACACTGAAGAGAGCGTTTTATATGAAAATGAGCTATTTAAAGGGCTGGATTCTCCTTTTAATTCAATTTAATTCAAAGAACAAAATGCAGCATTTTGAGTGGTCTAATTAACAGCAGCAGTACAATTACACAACCCTTCTTTAAAGAGAGCTTATGAAAGGCCTGAAACACGGTACAGACAGCCCGTGGCTTACAGTAAATACTCGCTTTAAAAAAAGAAAAATCCTATTATTTAAAGGTAAGCACTTTCAATTGAACTTGACTGTAATTATTACTGCCCGCCAAATCAATCAGTATCCATTTAATTCAGTGATCTTTACTCCTCTCCATGTCAGCATTGATGCAGAGGAAAAGTGCTGAACACGCTACAAGGTTATCCCACAAACCGCAGTGCCAATACTTAAACAGCACTCAATCACTGAGCAGCCGGTATCTGTGCTAATGCAGGGCACAGCAAATGAATCGGCAGCTTTATTTTCTTTGGTAGGCACTGATTCATAAAGATAAATATATGAATACTAAATGAAGATCTGAATGAAAGGTCTCTTTCTTCCTGGTAGAATTGCACAGAGCAGAGGCACAGCTCAGACTGAGAGAGATACTGTATGGCCAAACAGCTTTTTAAAAGGGTTAACGTTTACTTGCATATTTTAAACCGGAAACCCTTTCATACTGCAGGGAGAAGAGGCCAGATCTGTCCAACACTACTCCATGATCCTGAAGCTAGTCAAACAGCATGTTCCTTGCAGAACACAAATTCAGAAATGAGTTGGTGCATCATGTATGTGCTGTCACAATGGCAGGACGTTTCTTCCCTTCTTAAAAAACAAACAAAACCAGTAACAATTAAAACCACAGTACTGTTAGGACAGGAAACACACTTCTCCAAAGACTTGTTTGTTTAAGTTTGTAGCAGTTTTCATTGTTGGAAAATGTTCAGTGAGCAGCATCCCAATCAGAGATTCATATAGGTGAAGCAGAGACTTCTTTCCAAACATGCACGGTAGCTGTCATGTACAGCCTGCACATGCCGTTTATGCTAATGCACTACATTTGACCATAAAACAAAAATCCCCTTTTTAATCAGCGTTGACTCAGCCTGACCTACATTGCCTTAAATGACAATGCTGGTGTTTGTGATGGGGGTGGGGTTAATAACATAGCCTCCCTGCCCCTCCGTCTACTTAGCCATCAGTCTGGTTCCATCTGACCTTATTAGGATGGCTGTAGATGTGTTAGCTATCTTCTTGTGTCTCTTCTTGAGTTCGCTTTGGTGTTGCTTTTTTATTCAGCTTGGATAGGATATCCAGAGCACACAGGGTGTGTGAGTCTGTCAGCTCAGTGCATACTGATGTCTTGTAAAGTGCAGGCTAACAGGCTCTAAAGGGCTGTCTATCTGTTATCTAACTCGAACAAAAGTGACCTGTTAAAGACAAAACAGAGTTTTACACCTACCAGGGTTTCAGGAGACTGTATGTGTTACAAATGTCATCCCTATAGCTGTGTTCAACAAAAATACTTAACGGAGCTTAAAGATGTCAGCTATAACCTCCTGCAGTGCAAGAAGCAACAGGAGTCGGTCAGGTTGGACCGCAGGGTTTCCCAACCCTGGTCCTGGGGACCCCCTGTGGCTGCTGGTTTTCATTCCAACTGAGCTCTCAATTACTGAACTAGACTCTTCCTTGAACTGATTGTTTGCTTATTTAGACAATTTTAATTGTTTTCAGATCTTAAACAGTTGCAGTTCAAGTTTCTTATAAAATGTTAGAGCTAATTTGACATCTGCAACTGTTTAAGAGCTGAACACAAGTAAAAAGGTCTAATTAAGCACAGTATCATTTCCATTAAAGGTTTAATTGAGAGCTCAGTTGGAATGCAAACCAGCAGACACAGTGGGTCCCCAGGACCAGGATTGGGAAACCATGGGTTAGAGGAAGCTTGTGTCCCTAAAGCTAAAACTATATTGGACTACCGTGTTTACAGTGCTATGAAGGGAATTACTGGATTATGATTCTTATTTTATATGTATTCTTTTAAATAATAATTGTGCCCTGCAGTTCACTGTGGCATGTTGCCTCCAACAGATCTCATAGAATTATGACTGGGTAATTGTATTTATGTTTAAGCTATATCAACTGTGCCGATTCAGACTTAAGACTGTACCCTGACTTTAGAGAATGCTTGTAAGTGAAAACTTTAATGATGTGTTACACACTGAATATAGTTATACAGTACTTTTAAATTAAGGTATTCATTTTCACACAGCGCCAATTCAGTAAATATCAACTCAGCTCTGTAGTAGTTTTTAATATATCTTTAAATCTCATTTCTGAAGTATAATTCTGCTTTAACTTAAATGCAGTTTTACTTATATAATAATAATAATAATAATAATAATAATAATAATAATAATAATAATAATAATAATAATACCCCCAATTTTAACTGTATAGACCTCATAGAGCATTCTCATGTACAGATTTAGGCTTTCCTTCTAAATCTACTGTAAGATTTGTCCAACATTGATCGGGGGTAAAGCAAGTTAACTGCTAGATGTTGTACTGTGGTGATATAAAAAACTGTGCAAACCTTACACTGAAAAAGAGAAAGCAGACACACTGCAGTAAGACGTTAGTGGTGGGTGACCGCTTCTCTACTCACTGGGCTTCTCTCTCTCTCTCTCCCGAGGTCAAAGGCAGATGAGAGTTTACTGAGACGAGAAGACAGTAGATTAGAGCGGGATTATCTTTCATGAGCCAGCTTTCTCCCTGCCAAGCTGCTTTCCACTGGCTGCAGCCTGTCTACAAATAAAACCAGCACCCACAGGTCAATACGGCTTGGACTGGCACTCAGATAGCAAGCACCTTCAGACAGCAAGGACCACCTGGGAGAATCGGAAGCTAAACTAGCAAAGTGTTTTGAGCCCTGGACAAACTCTCATCTCAAAACACCACATTAGTTAGTGAAGACGCTCTCCGATTATGAAATAAAGGAATCTAAACAAATGCATCTGGTTATAGTGTAAAACCTACCATGCTGCAGACTGCTGCTTCCCCCTGATTTGAGCCTATTCCTATTCCTCAAAACAGCTATGGTGACAATGTTTTTGTCATCAACACAAAATAAAATATAACACATGACTTGCTTTAAGCTAATTTCATTTGAGCCTGGAGCGATTCCGACTGTGGTTTCCTGTTCTAAAGATGCAAGCAAGATGGAGCCTGGATTGGTATCAATCTTTGACCACTTAACCTACCATAGGGTAACTTACATTAGTGCTAATTGGAGTCTGTAGAACCAGCTAAGTGTGTTAGTTTTTAAACCTGAGTTGAAAGGCTGATAAAATCACACACACACACACACACACACACACACACACACACACACACACACACACACACACACACACACACACACACACACACACATACACACACACACACACACACACACAACGCAAACTGAATTGCCATGGCTTTGAATGCGGGTCAATTTACCACATGAGCAACTCAAAATAACAAAGTACAGGCAGCTGCCCTGCTGCACAACATTTCCATATTTCCTTCTCGAACTTGTTGATCCTGGAACATGCAGCCTGTTCCGGGCACAATGGAAATTAGATGGAATTTGAATACCAAATTTGGTCATTTTCCTTCCACACATTTAGGGATTATGCAAAGTTTATGCAGATAGGAATAAGCAAATAGGACTCAGAGTGTGGATTTTAACATGCTTGTGCTTCTAGCAATGAAGGTATTAATGAATAAGCAGCATTTTCAGCAGTGTGAGCTGATCTCTTGTGCTTATGCTAATCCTTGGCATTCGCCTAACACATGACAGATACTTGTTTTGTGACTTTATTAAACTGCATATTCAACAGGATTTTACAAGAGGATAATGAAATGATTGATTTTATAACAGGTAATTTTTTTCTGAAAAGATTTCTTCCAAACCACTTGCTGTATGGCCTTGCTTTCAGTCAAACCCAACAGGATGCTTTTACTAGTGGTTCCTGCACATGACTCGCGCGGCACTTTGTTGACACTTGTTCTTACCAGAGGATTGCTCGGGATAAGGGGATCAATTCAACCGGTGACACACCAACATCTGCAAATGTACCCAGTGAAAGAGGTAGTCACCTGGTTTTGAATTTAGAATTTTTTTTTAAACCACAAACACTGTCATGTCCTCTGGCCCTGAGCTCAAATCTTGGCAGCATATTTGCATCTGTTCGCTACTGTGTGTGGGAATGTTGCTGAGCACAGAATGGCTGCATGGCAAGAATCCTTGAAATGTAATTGGCAATCATTTAATTAGGAAAACCCATTTCAAATGAGCTGTGCTAATTTCAGTGCTCTTTCATTTAAAAAAGACTAGGAAATTGATTCTGTACATACTGCAGGAGTTATCAGTGTTCTATCTATATATATATATATATATATATATATATATATATATATATATATACACACACACACACACACACACACATACATATACACAAAGGTAAATCACTATATGTAATGATGATGTGCATGTACAGCTGTGGGCCAGTGGTGTCATTATGTGAACTGGGGCCACGTTTACATATGCAGAAGACTGGATTTAAACAATACAGTTCTCTTGGACACTTCTGTGTTAAGTGCATTGGTCCAGTTGATAAGGGTGGATAAAGGTGGCTAATCCTAGTCAAGCTGCAGGTGCTCTTTGGGGCAACCTGGGTACTACCAAATGCCCTTTTATCTTAAAACAGACCCATCAATGTGCAAAACACAGTGTGTGCATGGAGCTTATCTCGGGGATGACAAGCCCATTTATAATCCAATCCTTCAAGATGACATTACATGCATGGACAGATTTTCAGTAGCTTGCACACGTATGCCCCTGGACGGGATATATTAGGGGGAAGTATATATATATATATATAAAGTCTACGAACGTATATGTATACCATCTATAGTAATATATACGTATATATTATTATATCTATATATATTATATAATATATAATATATATATGTATATATATATATATCATATATATGTTATACGTGTATATATACGTGTCCATTACACACACACATACATATATATATATATATATATATATATATATATATATATATATATATATATGCTAGGGATGTGTGCATGGGGCTAAAAGGGATATTTTTTAAGGTTAATATCAATCAAGTCTATTAATATGATCGTTGCCTGTTATTGTTTCAGCACAGCAGTCTTTGAAATAAACAAAGCATTAGTAATCCATTATACTTATACTATATTATACTTTCAGAGGAGAGGAGAACAGAGCTACATATATATAAGATATGCTTCACTTACTATCTTGAGCTTCAACTCTGGTCAATATTTTATAATTGGATTGTTCTTGTTTTTTTGTTTTGGGAGCAATATACTGGAACGAGAAAGAAAAACTATCATGCACGCACTTGATCAACACAAAACCTGCAAAGAAAAGAAAAGCTCTACAGTCTGCAAAGTATTAAACTGAAATGGGCTATTTTGTAGAAGTGTAGATTGAACAAGTCATGAATTTAATGAGCTAAATCCTATGTTAATAACTATTCGCTCCAGAGCCGATGGCTGTCCTGTCCTATTGAAAGCTATAGTCAGTACAAAGTAAACTGCACAAGTGCTGACTGGGCAAGGTACTGCAGCTGACAGGTAACCTTGATCAAGGATGTCATTTTGTAATTTTTTTTTATATCTTACAGTATGTTTGGTCGCTTTCCTTCTCCCTTCCAGATGACACGTCTGAAACCACAGTGGCTATGTCTATCACTCATGTCTATCACTCTGGATTTCATCAGAGAGTCAAGACAGCAGAGCCTGTTTTTATTCACTGCTGTAACCTTGTCAACACATCAAGTTGTGTGCTTTGTGATGCCTCGTCCTCCCTTTCAGAAATTTGCATGCAGTGCAACCCATTACAGAAGCAAACCTCCCGCAAGCAAAACCAATTCAAAACCTGAGCTGAATTGTCATTCTGCTCTGCTTGATAGCAGTGCCACTGTTTAATAAGCATGCGTTTACAACTCTGCCACTCACCCACCTGCTATGAGCCAGGGTGAAAGGTCATTCAAGGGCTGGAGCTTCCCTTTGATTGGACCACAAGATGCCTCTCTGTCGGCAAGAACCACATTTCTCTTAAAAAATGATGTTAATGCAATCATACTGGACACCAACAACAGCTATTGCCAGAATTAGGGACAGGCTTGACAGATAAGCTGATTTAACAGACCGCTCTGATGTAGCTCCCTGGCCTAGCGCTTCACTGTAACAACCAGCAACTGTGCGACACTGCTCTGTAAATACACTGCCTGACAATGTGCACTGCTCCTTTTATCATTGTGCAAATGGCAGCTGCTAATTACAGTATGCACTTTGCAAACAATCAAGCCCCTATAATAATATTCCTAATATCAGAACTTGGTGTGAAGGTCATGCTGTTACATGCTCAGCAGCATATTCTTGGAACAAATTGCAAAGTATGACAGCTACTGCTGTGAATGTGCTCAAAGTAGAGTGAAGGAACTGTGATTCCAGCGAAAGGACTTGTTGTACTACTTGTTGTTATCTGAATGCAATCCATTGCATATTTGAGTGTGCAAATTATGCTGCCACCAGGACAGTCCGCTCACAAGTTGGTAAAAATGAGCGTACAGGCTGCTAACAGTACTGTTTGAGAAAGTAAACAATAGGAAGATTTTTAATGCCCAGCTTTCATCAATATGTATTATTGCATTAAAAAGAACAATGGGATCCTGTGCAAGCCTTCAAACACACTGTGCTGCATGAAGCTACAGCAGAGCTCCACATTTCAGCGCTCATTCTGCATTCGCTTGAAGGGCGTGTTGTTTTTGAAAGTGACTCTTCGAATGAGACGAACAACTGCGCCGATCTCAGGATCATGCATTCGGCTCTGCTTGTTTTTATTTTTTTTTAATGTTACATCATGGTCCGCAGGTCCTATTTAAGAACCTGCTGAATATTCATGACTCATGACACATTTATCAACAGTAATAACTTCTCTGTCTCTCTGCAGGAACGGAGCGATGCAGGCTCCAAGTCTTTCACTTTCTAATGTAATATGTTAATATATGGGCTTTTTCTTTGTGCCCCACGGGGCCTTGTTGCTTCTGATTTCAATTATATACTCACTTCACTGTGAATCCCCAGTGAGAGAATGGTGAGGCTGGGCTCAAAATAAAGACTGTATTGATCTTATACTAATTTATAGCTTCACTGTGAACCCCAAGTGAGATAGGGGTGCGGCTGGGCTCAAGATAAAGACAAGACTGTACTGATGGAATTCTAGTTTATAAGCTTCATTGTGAACTCCAAGTGAGATTGCGGCTAAGATAAAGACAAGACTGTACTGATGGAATTCTAGTTTATAAGCTTCATTGTGAACCCCAAGTGAGATAGGGGTGCGGCTGGGCTCAAGATAAAGACAAGACTGTACTGATGGAATTCTAGTTTATAAGCTTCATTGTGAACTCCAAGTGAGATAGGGGTGCGGCTGGGCTCAAGATAAAGACAAGACTGTACTGATGGAATTCTAGTTTATAAGCTTCATTGTGAACTCCAAGTGAGATAGGGGTGCGGCTGGGCTCAAGATAAAGACAAGACTGTACTGATGGAATTCTAGTTTATAAGCTTCATTGTGAACCCCAAGTGAGATAGGGGTGCGGCTGGGCTCAAGTGAGATAGGGGTGCGGCTGGGCTCAAGATAAAGACAAGACTGTACTGATGGAATTCTAGTTTATAAGCTTCATTGTGAACTCCAAGTGAGATAGGGGTGCGGCTGGGCTCAAGATAAAGACAAGACTGTACTGATGGAATTCTAGTTTATAGTGGAACATGCAGTACTAGTTTGATAAAATATACTGTACTAAAGGTTTTCTTTTCTTCATAAAACCCCTTGAAAAACCATGACTCACCAGGGTGGGAGAATTAGCAAGGCTGGAAATGGATTTCAAGCAAACAGTATACAGTACTTACCCTCAAATACCTGACCCCTTAACATGACTTCTACTGCATTTAGAATTAAGGATCGTGTGCTGCTACTGCCTGTCTGCAGATATTATTTATGTCTCTGTCAGTGTTATGCTGATAGTTCCTTCCAGCATCCATATTCAAATATGACTGAAAACAGTAAAAGCTTGTCAAGGGAAGGTCAAGTGGAAATTACTGCTGCCGATATCATACCATGTAAATGCCACATCCTATCAGCTTTAAAAATGAAAACATCAGAGTACAGAATAGCCAACAGGTGCTAAATGTGTGATTACACTGTAGATTACTGTCTATGATAACTGCACACATGTCAATGAAGGAATCTCTCTATCTGTTTACATAAACAAGAAGTAACTGTCTTATTTCTGGTTCATGATCTGGTTGTGCTAGTTCCTTAGAAAGAAATACCACGATGTAAAGTGATTGTGTGACTGTAAAAGGTATATTTGTGCAGGTTTTCAGCTGGTTATGTTGCTTGTTGAGATATTGGTTCAAGATCTGGTTGCGATAGTTCCTTAGAAACGATGTCAAGTGCATGTGTGACTTTAATAGGTATTGAGAAAGCTTCTACAAACCTGGGCTGTGTACCTGGGGTTAGAAGAAAACTAGCTGGAATTTTCAGGTGCGTTTCATTTTTTATCAGCCCTATTTATCAACCATAGCAAACCCACACCTATTAAATCATGCATTTAGATTAAACAACTTTTTTTCTAAATAATGCAGTGATATTTTGACACCAAGCAAATTTCCATGAGCACTGAGTTAACAATGAGATCCATCACCTGACCTTTGAGGAGTTGGATTGCAATCTGACAGCCGGATATTCATAGATAACAAGATATAATAATGTAACAGTCGGCTATGGACAACTGCAACCATAATGATAATTTATCTAATGTCGTATGCTAACCAGTTCAGCCCTATTGTACCTAGTTCATACAACTGTGTGCAGTTTTTTTTCAGTTTTCTTTTCTTCCAATGAACCCAACCACAAATCCTGGAGCAGCCTCCAGCGCACGGATCATCTTATAAAGCATCCTAATCGTGGAGCAGTCTCCAGCGCCCGGACCCTCTTGAAGATCAGCCTCTGTCTCGCAGGCCTGGTCCCACTCTGCCTTCTGGTGCAGCACCCATTAAAACACTTCCAATGAGATGGTGTCAGTGCACCGTGCACAGTGCACTCACTGTAGCTACACAATGCCTCTCGCAGCCAAGCCAATTACTTGTGCCTTCAGAACTGGAGCACTCGCCCCTGTGGGGATTGCAATGAGGTTTATAAAAGGACAAAATGCAGCAGTTTTTACAGTTTGACCTTTATTACTCCAAACAGAAATGGAACTATTTTGATAATTGAATCTCGAGTAGTGTGAGATGAAATTTTATAGAGATTCAATATAAAACACGTGCGGCTGGTTTCACAGAGCCAGATTAGCATCGATCTTAAACCCCTTAACACAGGGTAACATTAGGCAGCCCAAGATTAGTGCTGATTGGGGTTTGTGGAACCAGCCGGTAGGTTTTACTGGAAAACAATATGTATACTTGTATATTTAATATCTGCATGAAATCTGATAATTACTGTATTCAGCAGATGACCAATAAAAGTGGAGTATTCTGTGATTGTCTCCAGGTAGGTTATAGATGCATGTTGAAATGGTTTTCATTCTTCTTGTCCTTTGCCTTTACCCTTAAAGGTAAATTCCACAACAGGGAATGGCGCATTATAAGGTGCAGAGCTTTAATGAAAATCCCTAATTAATCCCTAATTAGGTCCTACTGTATAATACATGTCTTCCTATAACGTAAACCCTGTTTACAGCACACTCCACAATAAGACCAAAGCAGCTTCAGCTGGCAGGTGACTCGCCAGACTAACAAAGTGGCATTGAGAGGAAGAAAGCAGTGCCGTGTTATTTACCCATGTGCTGTGTACCCAGCTTAATCCAACACAGAACAGACAATAGCAGGGACTGTCAGCCCTGAGCCGCTCGCAGTGAGCCAGGACTGGGCATACCGTGGCTGCCTCATTGTGGGAAAAGCCACTGAGAATGTTCAGACAGATGATAATGTATACAGCATGTGCTGTTTCGAAAGCTGCTCTGAAAAGACCAGCACTGCTAAAAGGGCGAAGGTCAGCTGGGAATGTGCTGTACCAAGCTGTGATAACGCCCACAGTAACACTGTTGCACTGGTCTGGGCTGCAGGACTGTACCCAGTGCCCTGGAATCAGCGTCCAGGTGCTTTGCATATCACGTCATTCATTTCATGGGTAAAACAGTTTTGGTTTCCCAATCATTTCATTTTGATGGGAATTACAGTATATATGGCTTATTTAAAAAATTGGTAATTCCTGGTGTTGAGTCTCTAATAATTAATCTATGGAACTAAAAAAAAAGCTAAATCTTTGTGCACATGTATACATAAAACAACAACACGTATAGGGGCAAAATACAACATTGCTGAAATTAAAGTTGAAATGCAAAAACATGGTTTAAGTGAGTAAATGTACTCAAAATGCAGTCCTTTATTGCAGGACAGGACAGGACATAAAATAAAAATTAATTGAATTAACTTGAAGAAGTTGAGGGATATATATATATATATATATATATATATATATGCGCTCATGCAATGAATGCAGCCCCTGTGTAGCACTGTTTATTTGTATTAAATCAGCACTTCACCCAGCATGTCTAAACTTCTTCTATTATATTACCCACGAATTGGGTTGTTTGCACAGTTTGTTTATCGACTAGGGTCAGTAACATTGTGGCCACACTCTTGACTTCATTCCATTCAGTCAATGAGCAATTGTGTGACAATGTTTAACACTTGATAGGAGCTGTCATTCTCTGGTTACTCAGCACTTCTGTCTATCGACCTCTGATGCCATTTCTGTTGAGCATGCTGAAACATGTACCACATAAAAGCACATCGATACCTTAAACAATGCAGCTTAAAATGAGGATTTTTAAATGACATGAAACGAATCTAAGATCTAAGACCTCTAGGTCTTTGAGAGATCTTTTAAGACACCGCAGACCTTTGGAACCGAACCATATTTGTTGTAACAAGTTGAAGTGATGCATTTTCTGAAACAGGTTTAATATAGACCAGTGAGCTCACTTACCTATGTAGAGCGAGGAGTCTTTCCTTCGCACGTGGTCGTCGATATAAGACACGCCCAGCGGCTGCACAGGTGTGGCCCCAATCCCGAGCAGCACCTGAGCTCCTATCAAGAGCAGGTACATCATGTTGGTGTTAGTTCTGCTCCCGCAGTAAAAGTCTAGGTTTGCTCCTCCGTCCTCTATGTCCGAGGAGTTGATGGCACAGACGTCCCTGCCCTCCTTCCCCAGCCTGATCTCCCCTGACTGGTACTCGTACTGGTGTGTGAGGAACTCTGGCAGTGCAGAGAGCAGGGCACCCAGGGCCATCACGATGCCCCCACACCCGATCAGCCGCGGCCTGTGCCCCTTGGCCCCAAAGTAACTCACAAACAAAATGAGAGCCAGGTTGCCGATCTCAAAGCTGCTGGCTATCACTCCAACGTCGGCGCTCTGCAGGTTGAACCGCCGCTCCAAGGTTGTTAAAACGCTCACCTGGAAGAGAGTAAAAGCATCAGTTACACAGGGACTGTAGAGCGCACTGTTGTGTCTGAGCATCACACACAGTGCAGATCTACTCTAGAACAGTGCAGAGCTTTGAATAAAACAGGTGTGTTATGACAAGTAAGAAAAGTAGAGGGTACTCCTGAATGCTCATGGATTATTAGTTATTCCACCATTCCACCAACAACATCACGAGAGGTGAAGTGCTTGCACTGCAAACTGCAAAACACCTCAAAGTGACTTTGTTAACATATTTAAACCAGTACAATCAATCACATCTCTCCGTTAAATGAGACAGGAGCTGCATTAAAAAAAGTATACTTTTAGAAGGACACTGTCACTCAGGTTGGGACTATGAAAGTACGTTTCGGATTTGAGTCTCGACTGAAGATGGACTAGGATTCTGTTCATGCAGTGCGGTTTGGTGGAACAGCAATGCGCTTTTTAAAGTCTTTAACTTGAATGTCCCTGGTTCGAATTCACTCAATTAGCTGGAGGCTCTTTTAAAATGCCTGGCTCCCTCTAAAACAGTGGTTCCTCCAGGGCAGGATTGAGGTGCATTGACTGGGAAGGTGTTCAGGTTTCCAGTGTTGTCTATTTGGTACCGTTCACAGACACTAAAATTAGGTTGAGCTGGTTTTGCAGCAGCATGCAAACAGTGTGAGGTAGTGCTGACTGACATGACATTGATAAAAATAAAACAAAACACTGCATGCTACCTTCTGTTACCCTTAACTAAACACAAAATACCTCCTATACACAAGATATTTGATACCAAAAGTATGAATACTTAAAAAAAATAAATAAATGATTGATGTTATTCCCCCCCCCCCCAGTGTCTGAATACTTCAGACAGGATCCACCCAAATTCTTGCTGTATCTCACATTAACTCACTGAGCACGAAATTACAGTTTGACAATTGTAATAGTGAATGCGATTTAGAAGACGGCTTGCTCATTCTGTGTTCAATTTGCTATTCAGCTACAGGTAGTTTACTTCTTATGAGCACCAGCATACCTAGAAAGGCACTGTTTCCGGGTAGTTGTCTGTGTATTTTACTTGTAGTTCTGCATGAACTTCCCTTTGAATGTACTGACTTTCAAAGCACTTTCACAAGTCCTTTATTGCATGGTGAGCTAAAATCTTGCTTCCTTGCCAGGATTTTTAATACAGATCATTTGATAAGCTGGGGCTTGAAAAGCCATTCATAAGCTTTAGTAAAATCTGTTCCCCTCTTCATAAATTAATGGTGCTGAATTTGGTGTTTGACAAAGGCTGGCAGCGCTGGAGACTTAAGGCTTCTATGTAACCGAAAGGCAAGACAGAATCAAGATAATAGTGCAGTAGCTTGCATTCAAACAGCTTAGCCACTCTCACAGTAAAAGATATTTCACGGTAATAGCGTGTTCAAATGTAGTCATGTGTTGGCAGTGCTTTAGTTTAAGTGATACATGTAGTATAAGCATGAAAAATGATTGTGTACATTTACCACGGCAGGCTAAGGGGCTGCACATTTCATAAGTTCACTGTAGAGCTCACAAGGGGTGGCCCTGCATCCCTAAAATGATCCCGGGGAATGAATGCCCAGTGTGTGCCACCCCCAAGGGACAATGTTGACTTCATCACTACGTTCTTCCACTAATAACACATTTTCAACAAAGCACAAAGTGGTTTGGAGGATTTTAGGTGTAATCACTCAACATGCCTACAGGACAGACTAAAATGTAACCAAACCTGCTTGACTCAATAAACATATCAATCACAAATAAACCACGGGCAGTCTTCTGCACTACAAAGCAAACTGCTTGTGTATGGTGTGTAGATGGAGGTGGGGCACAAAAATTAGATGGGTGCAGGGCCCCCATGAGCTCCCGGGACAGCACATGTCTTATTATTCCTGCCGTTACCAGCCCCTACTTCCTTTAGAAGAGTTGGTCAGTGAAGCCAATTCTCCAGAACTGCCCATATATAGTGTCATTCTTGAAAGATTGTTCCCAGTGAAAAAGCTGTCATTTTTATAGTCTTGGCTATGGAAGCATTTACCAACCAGGTCCCTATAGAACATCAGGACACACTTGTAGCGATGAGATGATTTATTGGAATTCACATCTGAGTCAGGGACACTGTTTGCACTTGATAATTCGAGGATTTCATTAAATGCAAGGTGTCTCTATGTCTCTCTAAGAAGCTTTATAAAGTAAACTAGTCCATTTTGGTGTTACACGTTTCAAGTTCTTACTTTTAAAGATGTTTTTATTAAGGAAAGTGACACTGCAGGTTTCTTGACATTATCTTTCCTTCATGCGATATTCTACAACGATAAAGATTGAACGGATTCAGTTCACACTGAAAATACAGACTGGGAACTCAGTACAGTGCTGAATCCCACCCAGCGAATTCTGTATTATACTATTTTTAAAGCTTCTATTTTAGGAAGTGTATTTCAGCTCTCAAAGAACAGACTCCCATAAGAACAGCGGTGTATTATTATTCATAGCATTTATGAAGCATTTAGTTTATTAAAAAAGAAGAGCTAGAGAAGGGCAAGAAATTTCCACACAGATCTTGACAACGGCTGTAATGTCCGGATTAGAACGCTTAATTATCCTCCTATGCATTTATTCTGCAGCGCGGGTTGTCAGAAGTACACATTTAAAAAAGAGCCAGTCCAGCACTATTCCACTCCAGAGTCCATGAGAAGTGAGGGATGGAGAGGTTAATGTAGTTATGGTTTGCAGTATTAAAAACAGAAAGCTGTTTCTTCCCTTTTTTCAATGAGAAATCAAAGTCACACCAGAGCAATTCCTGAAGGATTTTTTCTTTTTTTTTGTTGTGCAAAAGATCTGGTAAATGAAAGCTGACGACAACGTGAGTTGGTGTAGTAAATTTGTCAGGATTTCGTGTACTTCACCTCCCTTTCCCTGTTTTTAAATAATTGTCTATTTATGTCAAAGTATTCACTCAAGCAGTCAGACGCACAAGCTACAGCTTGAATGACAGCAAGATGTGTCGGCAGAATATGTTTGTGCCAATTTCAAAAAAGTGTGACAGCCTAGTAAAGAAAGTGTTTGATTTTATACAGCGTTTGTTTCTTTACTTTGAATATCCTAATGGTTAGAAATGTGGCTCCCATCTTTTTTCATCTAACAATAAAATCATGTCACATTTTTTTTTAAAACTGAGGGATTTTTCTTCCAATTAAAGACACAGATCACTATAATACTGATTCCTCGGCACTGAGACGTCTTATTCTAGTAGGTTTCCAGGAAGAATGTGGCCCTGCCGCATCTTATTTTATTATAAATATGTTATATTTTGAATATATTATAGCAATACACCAACTGGTTGCATCCTGAATTAGCCAGTGTTCCAGATTCTGCACAACGTAACACCAGGGTCAATTTAATGATATAAACAGCAAAGGATCAAACTATCTAAATAAATAGTAAGGGGTCAGCAAATGTCATCAGTGCAGATCATTACAATACTGTATCCCACCCACTGTGTGGCACAGTCCTCGACTCTACATTAGCCCCCATAGCCCTGCCCAGCTTCAGCTTATCTGAAAAATTATCTGAATATCTGAAAATCACAAAGCCTGGGGTTAGTTATTGTTCTACAGACCCTGCTGTCCAAGAGATCGGTTTTAATGATCTGAACAAATCCAAATCTAAGCCGTGTATTTCTAGCCTGCGTTTTCCCTACAAGAGTGATTCATTTACCTGCTTCGATCATTATAATAGTCCACCATGTCTGGTGACGGTTGCATTACACAAGGTTCACGTTACAGTTTTACAGAAGCTGCCACAATGCCCTCAACCTCCTGTTTCACAATGCTGTCACTGTTATCATTTATCATTTCACAAGATAATACTGGCATAACACTACCCAAGTCTCTGCTGAGCTAGCGAAGCAAACCCTTTGTTTTATAAGCAGTGAGTCTGAAATTGATGATTCTCTTCCACAGGGGAGGACAGGGACCTGCTAGCTGTATCTTCAGCTCAAAAATAAAAACATAGATTTGTTAAAAAGCCAAGTGAGGTGCTACAGAATTTGGAACCCCATCAACTCACTGATCGTTCCAAATCTAAATTCTATGTTCTTAAAGGTGTTGACAAAGTAGGAGCTTGAATTCACAACTGTAAACCTTTAGCACACCTGTAAAGGCATACAAACAAGGGTGCAGATTGGGATCTCATGGCACAGCATGATAAAACCTGACCTGAAATCTATCAGACTGCTATGCCATGGTAGGCATCTCAATTGGCTGTAATGGAATAGCTGGGAGTCCTCCCTCTGTTTTGCTCAGTGAGTGTGTGGATGATATAATGTAACTCTGTTCAAATAATTCTATCAATAGTAATTACAGCAGGTCTACTGTAAGTGTGTTGCGCATTACGGTATCATGTAACTCACTTTCTCCCTGGTGCATTGAATGTTTGTAAATAAACAGTACCTGTAACACGAAATGACGCCGAGTAGTAAAAGGTTATTTCATATTGTAATGTTTGCAATTACAGTAGTTAATAGAATCAGCTATATAAACACTAGGGTTGTCACCAGTCACTGTTTCCCTGGATTATCCCGGTTTCGTGGAAGGTGTCCCAGGAATTCAATATGCCTTCCCAGGACTCTAAATGCCAGCACTATACATTGAGCACAAGTTAGATCAATCAGGATACAATATTACTCCAATGGATACACAACATGAATTGCTTGTCAATACTATAGTAGTAACATTATAGGTGTTTCTTATTGGATGAATAGAGGATTTCTAAAGAGAGTTCAATCTTTTAACAATCGCCCTTCTGTTCAGAGGTCCTGTTTTTTTGTAGCTCAGAGGTGCCAACCCTAATAAACGTGCATATCACAGCTTGCATGAAACGGGGTTGTTACATTTGGTTACCTTTTGTTGTGTTACCTGTAGTTTCTCACAGTTGTTTAACTGCAGGGTTCCATAGTAAATGATAGAAAAATGAAGCAATGCACGGTAAAACAGCAGTAAAGCGTGATACAAATTAAGGTAAAGCATAGGGGAACATGCTGATTGTCATGAGAAATATAAAGCATTGCCCATGGGCACTACAGGACATGTTATACAGGTTCAGCAGAGGTAAATTTATATCTATTATTATAGGACATGTTATGCGGGTTCAGCAGAGGTAAATCTATATCTATTATTATAGGACATGTTATGCGGGTTCAGCAGAGGTAAATCTATATCTATTATTATAGGACATGTTATGCGGGTTCAGCAGAGGTAAATCTATATCTATTATTATAGGACATGTTATGCGGGTTCAGCAGAGGTAAATTTATATCTATTATTATAGGACATGTTATGCGGGTTCAGCAGAGGTAAATCTATATCTATTATTTCGATTGTAATTCCCCACATCATTGCAGTGCAGGCAATTTGACAAACAGAATGACCTGCCCTTTAACCCTAACAGGAACTGTCCAACCACTCAGTCTTTGCATACAGAAAAGGATACCAAGCGGCAGCTTCAGTAACTTTGTGTAGTAAACAAACACAAGTCATCTTTACCAGTGAAACAAAAAATGGAGTGTTATAAACATTTACACTACCAACATATTCTGGGCTATACATGAATTAGCAGATTCAACGTTGACATTGAAACATAATGTCAGTATTGGGGTCCCAGTATCACAGGCCCCATACCCAATATTCAGAGTACAGTGTGTGGCATTACTCAGTTTAGTTCAAAATGCCATCAAATTTAGGTAAGAAGTGAAAAGTGTTTACCTCCTTAACCCCTTAACCCAAAGTAGGTCAGGCTTCATTAGACTCTGATGAGGGGTACACACGTTTAGTTGTAAGAGTCTTATCTTTGATTTTTATCTTTCTCTTACAGCAGTTCTGCACTGATGATACTCCATGCTTTTACAAGGGGTTAAGCAGGGCATGTCCTGCCTGAACTTCATGGGCTGCGCCACAGACGAGTTGCAGTGCTTTGATTGCCCCTTGAAATTCCAATTCCACGTTTGTAAAAGTGTTTTTTCTTTTCAGAAACTGAGAGGAAATGCACAGAGAAATGATTCAGTTTGGGAACATGCGTAAGATACATACGCAGTCTTTATTAAAGACCTAGGCGAAAGGAAGTGTGCAACTAAACTCGTTCAAGTTAAATGTCATGCCCACACCCTTCTATAGCCGCAGCACAGTATTACACACATTCTATCTGTATAGTGTTTTATTTTCAAGGTCCTGACTGTCACCTGTGAGTTTATTTTCCACTGATTCTAACAAGTTACCCCCCCCCCCCAAAAAAAAATAAAAAAAACTACAAAAAAAAGTTATATATAAATCATTTGGAAGGTGAGGCAATGACATGGCTAGATCTGGGGCTAGATGCTAACATACCGAAAAAGCAACGGTGCGTCTGTGTACGTGCTTTTGATGGATCTGTCACCCACAGGAAACTAAAAGAACCACAGAATTTTTTTTTTTTTTTTGCATGCCTGTCTTTCTATTTCAGTAATACCAAAGAACTGCTTTTCATTTTGCTCATGTGACACATTCCGATATATGGAACAGCGACACAAATTAAGTGTTTGCATCCATTTCATTACTATATACCTAATGGAGCGTTGGACACAGCCAACAACGATGTAGGATTTCCTGTCACTGACTTCGCCTGCTACGTCAGATAAAATGTCCACGTGGTACAAAACAGCTGAAAGAATTGATTTTAGTATAATCCTGGATCTTGAGTATAAAGTATACACACTTTGGAAGACTGTGCAGATAGGCTTAACAGTCTAGCAAGTTTTATGTTTTTGTTTTGTGATCTTTTAACTGGGCTGGCCCTTCCCACTCTCTCTCTCAATGTATGTAGAGTACGCAGGTCACATTCTCACATGATGTGAACGGAATGAGGATGCCAGTTTAATGCCAGTTCAATTGTTATTATTGCCCAGACCGGCTCAGAGTAAGCTCAGGGTTTGAGAAAGGCAGTGAAAATAGAGAAAAATGAGATTACGCAATTTCGATGGAACGGAAAATAACACTCAGAATGAGTGCATTAAAAAAAAAAAAAAACTAATTAGAAATGAAATGGCAATAGTACAGATTATTTTTTAATGTCGTCTAAAAGAAACCTTAAGCAGGTACCTCAGTCTGCCTACAGTAGTCGTTCCCTTTGCTAGCAAGGCTTTACATTGTAAAGACACTTCACAGTGAAGACTTATGAGGGGCTGGAAATCTGCACAAAGCCTTATAAGAATGTACGTCAGAGCATTTCTGTTAATGGATGCGAGCCAGGCGGTATAGCCACTCTGGCATGGTATATTACATTTCTCAGATACTTGCTGTAAATGCTTTCACTGTTGTTGTTAGGTGTTTTAACTTGAGTGTATAATTGTACAACTAAATCTGATCATTTAGTGACTTAGTTATGATTTTTTCAGTGCATTCATTACTGTTCCATTGATGCTGCATTTTCCATGGTCTTGGTTTAGATTGGATTGGAAATTATGACAGACTGGAATTATGTCCTGAGCTTGCCTCAGCTGTGCCTTATCACCATACAAAGACAGACACAATTAAAATGTTATCTTAATTTAGGAAAATAACATTTAAGGGCTTTGTATCTATATATGTGAAATGGCCCCTATTTTAATGTAAACTCACATCAAATGGCTACTGGGGGAGCAGGTTTTAGCGGGATACAGTCAATAAGAAGAGACACACTGAGGTTGGACTGTCACATCCCCAGCAGGCAAGGTCACAATGCAAATCGAACAGGAGATAGTGTGGCCTGATCGCATGCTTCCCATCCCCAGGGCTCTCTACCTCAGAATAAAGGACAAATAGCAGAGTCTCAGGAACAAAGCTTTTCAATGTACAGTAAATACATTTTATTGCATTTGTTAGAAATGAATGCAAAAAGAAAATAATCAGCAGCTTGTTTTAGAGAGTATATGAGCCTGTCATGAAGGGATTGACTGTGCTGTACCTAGTGAACAACTACTAGCCTGTCATGAAGGGGTTGACTATGCTGTATCTAGTGAACCACTATGAGCCTGTCATGAAGGGAATGACTGTGCTGTGCCTAGTGAATCACTATGAGCTTGTCATAAAGGGATTGACTGTGCCTTATCTACTGAACCACTATGAGCCTGTCATGAAGGGATTGACTATGCTGTACCTAGTGAACCACTATGAGCCTGTCATGAAGGGAATGACTGTGCTTTATCTAGTGAACAATGAAGGGATTGACTGTGCTGTATCTAGTGAACCACTACTTCCATGCAGGGGTTAAAGGTCACAGAAAACCAAACAAAAACCACAGGCTCATGTTACAGGATCACCTACAGTAACAAAAACAAAACAAATGCTTCTACTAATTGTCACTTAAACTAGAGATCATTTCACAGCGTGTGTTCCATTGCAATATACTCTGCGGTGTCTGCATGCCGTTCACCGTGCAAGCTTGTGCTTTCACTGCGCTTCAATGCTCCTTGCTTTGCATTCACCATGATGTACTGCACTAAATCTTTACCAAGATTCCAGTTCTTCTGTTTCTATTCCTTTCCATACACAGCATGACATATTCAGGAGAATGACTACATACAGAAGAATCAATGTAATGTTGGAGCTGAAGCAGAGGTGTGAGGCTGAGTCAGTGCAGTGAATGGGGTGGGGCTCAATACAAACATTTCCTTAGTACAGTAACTCTTTCTAATGGATGTCTAGTGTAGTAAACACATTTCCTTTCAGAGGAAGAAAAAGAACTCTCCTACAGGAACGCAGTGTGCAGTTTTAGTCTGCGTGGAGGGAGAAGGTTAAGCCTAGGTGACTCATAGTAACAGACTGTCTGTGTGTTGAATAGGAACAGGAATCACCCACAGTAATATCTACATGTAATGGATCCCACTCAAAAGGAGTTTCTAGGAAATGCTAAACATCGGCGGTCCTTTTCTTTAGCAAAAGCAAATCCTGCACCCCATAACATAAAGTTGAATATAGGAGTTTGTAATTCAAAAGTTCAAATCTCAAGTTTACAAGTCTGTTCTAGCTGAACCATCATTTCAGTGGATGCGAATCTTGGTTGGATGTGGCTTGAACAATAGGGAAAAAGATAGTTCAATGTGTCCATTCCTTTACAGACGTAAAGATCAGTAGTTTAATTCCCCACTATCACCTAGTGAAGTGACCTACGAGGTCTTGAAAAAACTGGTTATACATTTTTTTCACCTCACACTTTCTCAACTAAAACAAAACCTATTATCTCTGCTGTCTGCTTTTTTTTTTGCAATCTAAAAAAAAGTGTTACTTTTTGTATGTGTGCATACAGTCAGTGTATGTCAATAGTCTTGTGCGCATTATAATTTGCTTGCTGAGTCTGTAATTATGTTCTTTGTGTCACGCTTTTGTCTGGTCCCTGTTCATTCCATTTTAACCATTATGATCTATTGCTTTTATCTATTTAAACACAGTTTAATGTTTGTAATCTTCACGATTTCCATACCTGGAAACTCAGACTGGCCCTGAACAGACTGATCACAAGACCCAGCTCCGCAAGCCTAGACAGCAGGACGGCCTTTTATTCACTTCATCCCAACATGCAGCAGTGAACCACAGCAGGAGCTGACATGAATACTGCTGTGGGAGCTGCAGAGCACGTTAGATTCTAATGTACATCTGCACACATGTATCAGTTATTTACATTTAGGGTGTGTGATATTGCCCTACGGATAACACACTGAGAACAGGAAGCATGTGTCTTTACGAATATTCTTATGAGCTGAATTCCTGAAGGTGATTAAAAAACACCTGGAGCTGATTAAAAAAAACACACTCTTAGTTATAGTCCTCTATCTATGTAGATGTCGTCTGCAAATATTTGAATGGAAGTACTAGAAGTAACGTCTGTGCAGCATCATAAGTCTAACAAATGACCAGTGTATAAAGTCCTTCACAGCCACAGAAAAGCTACTTGTTTTAACTTATTTTACTGAAGAATTGAAGGCAGTGGCCACAGTGTCTCACAGACCGGCTGTGTTTCCACTGACTGAATCAAGAGGTGAGCTTCAATACAGTACAGAGCAGTTGAGTGTTTGCTAAATATTGCAAGCAATTCTAGAGTCTGTTTTTGTCTGGTCCCTGTACTGTACATGTGATATCTTCCTGTGTGTGATGGAAGACACCTAAAAATGCCCAAACCTTTAAACCTTTATTGTGTTTTGGGCTAGATCTTGTAACTTCAGAATGGGGGTCATTAACTGATCACTACAGGGGGTCTTATGGAGTGGTCATATCACCTTTCCTAAACACAAGCGTCACTCCAGCAAATACCACAGGACCATTCAGCACAACAGGCCACTGCTGGCCAATTTCCAGATGTGTGTTAACAACAGAACATCTGGTCAACGGAATTCGCAGTCTTCCACAGATTCCCCATACTCTTCAGCTACACCATCGTCATAGCGCTCATAAGCAGGCTGCTAAAGGGACCTGAAATTAATAACTTAGTTGTTTTTCGGATCTAGTTTTGTTAGATTAACAGATGTTTTCTCTCCTTCAAAGCGCAGGAGTTAATTAAAGACTGGAGGCTTTAAATGTGGCCCAATAGGAAGTCTCCTGTGATGTCATGTGATGTTTTTGTTTGAGTTTCTAAAAATTTTACTGATGAAATGCTTGATGTATTACATTGGAAGCACTTAACCCACACATTGTTTGATATAATGATATTTACTTGATTTTCAATCAGCCATCGTTAATACAAATACTAAACACACAAGATGCTCTGCAGAACACTCCGCAGATATCTACTTATAATCTCCAGGTTTTTTTTTTGTGTGTGTGTGCTCATATTTTCCCGCAGATTAGGCTTGCCTCTAGACATGAGGACAAAGTCAATAATTATAATCCAGACTTCGCTCCAGACGTGATATCAACATCTGTCAAAGCATGATCCCATATTCCAACAAATAACTCAAATACTTTGGAGTGCTTTGTGGAAAATCACCTGCTTTTATTTTTCTTACCCTGCTTTATTTCCAGGAGCCGCTGGATTTGCACAGAGTCTGCAGGATATTTCACTGTGGCAACTCTGCTTAATCATGCATGCGTGTGAAACATTTAGCACGCTTCACACAGGCACAGACTAAAACCCAATAACCTACTTTCTGAAGCAGTACAAGGAGGATACTTTGGCAGCACACTAGATATTTGTTAATATTTCGAGAAAATTACTAAATACAAATGCAGGCTTTTTTAAAAAAGAATCAGCTTTATTAATGCAATGTGGTTTCGGTAACACGAGGGAGGGCAGGTTAGATTAATATGCTTATGGAAAATATGGGCTTGCAACATGTGCTTTAATGCAGTGTGTTGTGAATCAATGTCACCTGCTCCAAGCTTGTAAAACAATCACACCTACACATGGTCTGTACTATATATCAGCATGCAGCCCTTCCTGTACCTGTTGGAGGATTGCAGGCATCCCTACACCTGACCAGCTGATTCTTTACACCCCTCATATCATACAGTGTATGCACCCCAGTGAGATGTAACAGTACCTGCAATATTTGTTTCAGTGAGTATTGAAATTCTCCCCTATTAATAAGTAGGTTATTAGCATGCACCCCCTGCCATAGCTGCAAATTGCAAAGCTGTCACAGTGTGTGGACTGGTGGGCTATAACCGGTTCCTCTATGCTCTACATATCTTCTTTTGTGACACTTTCAATAACGTGGTAAAGCCGCTCGTTTTTATCAATGTTATCACTGATATCAATATTAGCTACTGTTAACACTGTAGCATTTTATAAATGGGAAATGTCTACAAAAAAAAAATCGTAATTATTGATAAAGGACTTACAGCATTTCTCACTGTTCTACAGTAGTATTGATGTATTTATTGCATTGTTTTAGTACTGGGCTACCGCTACCCCGGCTGGAGGCTCTAGTAAAAGCTTCAACGGCGGCATCCTACGCACTGGATAGAAAATGAACAGTAACCAGCAATGTTACGCAATGTTTGGGGCACTTTGCCTGGTAAATAAATAAATAAACAAACAAATAAATAAATAAATAAATAAAACATGATTGCGATGCCCATTAATAATAACGGGGATTTGGAAAAGACAGCAGCATTCGCAGCTGATAAGAGCAGCACTGTATGTAGTGAGAACACACGGCAATGTGCCTCTTCCCATCGGAAATAATGAATGGCAATGTACATTCACTGATTACCACACACACACACACAATGATGCAGCAGCACCAAGAGCACGAATAGCACCAAATGCGTTTAAATACATTTATTATTGCTTTGTTTACATTTATGCCTGCAACAGATAGCAATGAATCGGATCTGAAAAAGTACTCACAAGGTAAGCGCCCACCGTGCCCTGAGCCAGCATCAGAGCACATTCCGACACCAGGAATATCTTAATATTGGAAAAACACGAAGATTTCTTCTGCTGGTTGTCATCTCGTTGGACGTCTCCGGTGCTCTGATCCGAATCCCCCTGCTTTTTAACCTTCATCCTTTTTATCTCCCGTTTACCCACCTATCTCTACCTCTCTCTATCGGTAATGCAGCGGAGAGGGGAGAAAAAATCGAATTTCACTATCAGTGATACAGACGGACCTTCTCCTTTCTCCGTTTCTCCGGTGCCCCTGCTTCTCTGTCTCTATCGCTCTCCTATATTAGTATAACCACGAAGACTGTAGTTTTACAGTGAGCCTCCGTACGGTCCTCCGCCGGGTTCTGCTCATTGCCACTGGGGCAAGAAAAAAAAAACAGGACGAAACGGACCGGCTCACAAATGGGCTCGCTGCGGTTAAAATAATAAACCGACCTTATTATAATAAAACATCTTTTTCAGAGCGAAAAGCAGACACGTAAAGCCCGCAACAGCGGCAGACTAGTCGTAGTTGCAGCACTAGCAGTACTGAGCCCGCTGCTGGGCAGGTTCCGCATGACATTCCCCTCGCTTGTCTCTGTGTGTGCGTGTGGGGGGGGGGTGTTTCTCAGCTTGCTGTTCCCTCTCCCACCGCGAGCTTTGCGGTGGCGCTGTGCACGCTGCACCAGTCCCAAGCAGCGGTGGCCACTATCCACGAAACGCCAACAGCCGCTCGGATGAAAATACAGAATTAATGCATTCTGTCTGCCTTAAAGGACGCAGAGCAATGCCACCGATGAAGCAAGATTGACTGTACAGAATGTATGTGTACTGTATGTATATACTTACACTTACATACATATTTACATACACACTGAATGTAAAAACAATGTATTATTATTATTATTATTTATTATTATTATTATTATTATTATTATTATTATTATTATTATTATTATTATTATTATCATCTTACTACTCAGCCACATTGTGGTGTTCATTCTTTTCATGCAATCACAAACTGAAAAAGAAATTAGGGATTCTTATCAACCACCCCTTCAACTTGGAATTTCCAGTCTTAAGAATGATGCTGTACTTATCGGTGCTGTCCAATACTGCGTAAACAGGAAGGAAATTATGGCATTTTGGAAATAACTGCAACAAGCTAGATCCCAGTGAGCAATTCCTGGAAAAGACACACACAGACACAGACACACACACACACACACACACACACACACACACACACACACACACACACACACACACACACACACACACACACACACACACACACACACACACACACACACACACACACACACACACACACACACACACACACACACACACACACACACACACACACACACACACACACACACACACACACACACACACACACACACACACACACACACACACACACACACACACACACAGACACACACACACACACACACACACACACACACACACACACACACACACACACACACACACACACACACACACACACACACACACACACACACACACACACACACACACACACACACACACCATATGCTTATTAGCCATGTTTTTTGTTAGTTTATAAAAGATTAAAAGGATTCACTATCATGATTATTTAACGTGTATTTAACCCAAATGAGAAAGAGACTGCTGGGGCAGAGCAGCTCATAAAAGTTACGGTAACATTTATCTTCCAGCCACATTTCATAGCAATACTGGCCTGCAGTTGGTCATGCTTAATTGCCCACACAAACGACTCACTTTTTTTGTTTGTTCAAGTGTCTTATTGCTTTAACTGGCGCTGGCCCTTTCTTTTTTTATTTTTGCCAGTAAGACAGTCACCTTTGGAATCTTGAACTCATATGCAAAATAGCCAGAGTGTCTGGTGATATGTGCTACAGTGTGTGGGGTCACAGACCAGCCGCACACACTGACAGCTCTTCACATCTTTAACCTTCTGATGCCTGTAGTTTATTTCTTTAAAGAGGTCTGCTCTTTGCAGCTCTGCTGATAATAATCTCTTCCATGATGCCCTGTGTTACTAGCGCTCCTGAAAGTCTTCAAAGGGAACTTGAATCCATTAACATCTGGGTCACAGCCTGGGGAGGCAGCCTGACCTTCAGTGTCACCGTAAGATCCTCTCCAGGATTGCCAATGCTATGAGCCATCTTCTGTCTATGATCTTCAACTGGCCACATTGATGACACCCAACGCTGACCCAACAGAGTTCTACTCTGAAGAACTTCTCAAGGTTCTCTGATACAACTTTTCCTAGGGAACCTTTTTAAGGGTGTGTTCAGTTTTAGGCAAACAAACAAAACAAACAACAAAACTTGAGGTTCTCTGTGATTTCTTCCATGAGAATTGTAAATAGGTTTTTCTCTCTGCAGTTCTTTAACATTAAGATTAGCACTGCAATTACAGTAGCTGCATGCTGATTAGATACATGACCATCAGTTAAAAACCCCTTATATTACCTAAACCAGATGACAAGGTAAACTGCAGCACCCCTTACAAAAATGTAATGCAGTATACAAGGGTAAAGTCTCATAAAACATATTGAAACACATTGAAAGCATGGTAGAGCGTAGACAAGCATGGTGATAGAGCCTTGTAAAAACATATGGTATTGCTCGGTAAATACATGACATAAAACAAGAAACGCATGCTCAGATTACTGTATTAATTACCATCTCACAATCAGGTGTGATCATTCCGAGTACTGTTCCTCTGACATTATCACACTGTCACATTACTTCTCGTCAGTTTTCAAGGAATACAGAATGATGGGATGAATGAGGTCTCGCTCTTATTAGGGTCATTTATACTTTTGTTAGCCCGTTAATGAGAGTTCCTATTCATGCCAACAAGAGGCTGACTGTATGCTTTCATCACTGGTGCTGCTGTGTGCCCACTGTTGATTTCCTTATTTATTTTTTTTTCTCCCTGTGGCTATTGAGACAGTGTTTAAGTTACATGTCATTTTCCACTGTCAGCAAATCTGTACATTTCTGTAGATGTCTTTCTCTTGAGTGCTGTACTGTGTGGGGTTTGTTTGTGATGCATTCTTCCTCCAGAAAAGTTCATAATTATTCTGTGTGAGGGATAAGTGTCTGGATGCTTTCTAGATAAAATACACATTTGGAAAAGACTGCAATCATTTTTTTTTTTTTTTTTTTTTAAATCACAAACAGCCAGGTGATTAAGGGTTTTCACACTGAGTGAATTGTTCTAAGGTAGTCCGAAATCAGCCCAACCCCGTGACAACCATTGACAAACTGACTTGAATTGAGTGAAGCTGAGCTGAAGGATGTATGTCTTTCATCTCGATTGGTTTACACTGTGTACACAAGGGAAACACAAAAATAATCTGTTGTGATTATTTTCAGTATGATCTTATTTAGATTGAACACATGCCATTGTGTAGGTGGCTCCTAGAAGGGAATTGACGGTAAGTACAGCGGGATACAATGACTTCCTTGTTTTATCTTCTGGACTGGGTTCATGTACAGTAGTGTGCACATTTATTGGATCCCTGTCATTTACATTGTTTATATACCTGCCTGCATGGAGACAATCTCTTATGTCTCAATCAGAGAACATCATCAGTGACTTTAAAACAGTAGTAGTGGAAGGTTAGGATTTCCATGCAGTGCAGCATCCATACCAACAAACTTCTCATAGGCCTGGTGGAAAAGAAGAGGCAACTACCCTTGAAATGTATGCATTGAGGATGCAATTGGGCACTGCTGTATGAGAATACGGATTTCAAAGTGAAACCCGCACCTCCAGTTTTTCTATTGTGTCAATATGCTGCTATGCTCTGCAACTCCCTTAAAAGCACAACAAAACCCATCAGTGCTTTATTTACACTCACAGTTTTATAGCTAAACAGGGAATACTGATATCGGAGATCTTCCCCTGGAGAGGTCAAGGGCAAGCAGAGCCACTCTTCTTCTTCAAGAAATCTTCAAGGGAACTGCAGACACAGCACAGCAAACATCAGCTGGCTTTTGTTTCCACTCCCCTGCATTATGCAATTCTCTGTCCAGCACAATAATGTATTTTATACAATTATGCAAACCAGGACACTAATGCATATTGAACGTGATTAACTGATAATGAGAAAACACTCCCAGTGTATAACTTAGGAAACAATATATCAGACATCCCTAGAGGTTACACCAGGGTCTCAGAGCACAGAGCAGGGTTTTAATGTGAAAAAAAGAAAGAAAGAAAGAAAGTGGTCAGGTTGGTGAATCAACACCAAGCTCCTTACAGTGCAGTATTTGTATCTAGAGTAAACAAACTGACATGAATGATTACTCACACTCCTTTCACAGTCGCAGGGAGTGAGTATGACACTGGACTAAAAAGCCCTCATCAGAAATGCTGTTATATCAAATTATGATCCGCTCCCTCATCCTTAGCACCCATTCGGAATGCAGCAGCCTGATGACTCCTTTGGCAGCTTCACACCAGCTGGAATGTGTTTTACGTGATTCACAACACCAGTTATGAGTGGAAATCCTCAGGTGTACTCCTTGCAAGTCACACAGCGGGAGTCTATTGATCTGAACAGCGGCAGATCTACAGTAACTGCGTCATTAAAATTCTTACAATGGGACTTTTTTTTGTTTTTCTTTACATATTTTTACACAATTTAACATAGAAATGCACTAAAGATGTATAACCTTGCTATATAAAGTCCTCTTATATACATATTGTTTAAATCAATTGAATCTGCAGCCTGAAACCTCCAGACCGTGAGCTGGGGAAGATAAGAGTGTGCTGAAGGACACTGACGCAGAGTCTCTCAAATTCTTCAGTGATTAACATTATATTAGTCCAGCTTTTTTTTTTTTTTAGCACAATCCCTATATAATTACTTTAAATTGTTGGTGTTTTGGAGAGCTGAAATTCCTCCACATCCACAGTTCAGGATTTGGCTTTGTGCACACCTATAAGGATTTCTCTGCAGCTTGCTCAATGCAATCAGGGCCAGCATCGCTATATACAGGTGTCCCCCTGTCTCTTATTGATTAAGACAATTTTCTTGCTGGGCGAAAACAATGAAAACAAATGTTATCTTTAAAGGAAAGATCCATGCATAGCATACATCTCTCCCACATTTGGCCAGCTAATTCACTTTTGCCACAGTTAAAGAAGAAAGGAGAAATGCACTGGTCATTTCTAAAATTCAATTAGGAAATTCAGCGACTAGGATTCTTTTCAGAAACAGACCCCATTGTTGAAAATGGACATTAATTAGGAAGCCTGGTAAATAATTATCCCTGGAGAAATATACAAAACAAACACAATATGATATCAAACATGGGCAGAAATTCAATACCAGAAAGCACACAGAAAATGCAAGGTGCCTGTTTGAAATGAAAGTTTTTCATTAATGCGAGTATATCTAAATTGTATTTATCAGCGTGCAGACAATACTGGTCTCTTCATTCTAGCTGAAACCCCTTCAATTAGAAGTCAAGCCCAATGAATGAATGACAGTGCAGCTGCTTGTCCAATCTCACAGAGTGGCCTCTTGTTCACCTTGATAACCAGTTCAAACATGATGCCTTCAAACACACTGCCAGCCAATGACTGAACCATCAGAGGTGGAGAATGGCAGAAATCAATGCTGAACAAGTGCTTCACAAATTAGCTTGCTTTTTTCATTTATAGCGCTCCCTCAATCTCCTTACAGGGTTCAATCCTCCACTGTCGAGCTCATTAAAACAGACCCTGATATGAGTGTGAACAATGCGCTGTATATGAATTGATACTGGATTGATTTCACTAGGCGACAGGCAGGCTTTCCAGTAATGCCTGCATACCATATTAGTAAGATGGCATTATGTAACAGTAATACTAATGCAATATATACAGTAAATGGGTACTGTTGCAATCAATCTGTCATCCGGCAGACCACAGGGACAGTGTCAATTATATTTGCAGAACTGCTTAAAATATGGCAAGAAATAGTTTTTGCAGTTAGAATCCCTGAACTCGTGGTCTGTTTAGCTTTTGAGCAATGAAGCATAATTTTATTTCGGTCCAGTGTTTCCACATACTCACGTTAAGAAGAACCACATGTTTTGGATCAGTTAGAAGTGATTATAAGCAATCTTTAAACAACAACAAAGCAAAACAAACATGTATAATAACTGCCTGGGAAAAGCAAAACAGCCCCATACAACTGATGAGACAGACAGGCATAGAAAGACAAGCAGACCTGAAAAGACAGACAGACAGACTATATCTGTTATGAGAGATTATAAACAATAGCAATAAAAGCAATGCCAAAAGTGATAAATAATGCAGCAGGCACAGCAATAGAGAATGACAGAGCTGTTACACTAGGAGCATGATTGAAAGAGTCCCTTTAAACTGCACACTTAAAATTAAAATGCATTATTAATAATAATAATAATAATAATAATAATAATACTAATAATAATAATAATAATAATAATAATAATGTAAGCTTTTTCTAATTATTATAATTAAAACTAATTATGCTAACACATTTTTAATCACAATTTTATTACACATGTAAAATATCCATTAGGGTTTATGAGCTGTTGCAGAAATAATGTGCTGTTGTTCAATTAATGTAAACCACATGATTTTTATTTTTTTTTTCAAATTAGTTACTGTCACCCCTAATAAACTCACTGACCCAAAGCTCTAATAAACCACCCAAACAAATATACTACTGCCAGGTCTGTAGTTTAATATCTTTTTAATAGCGTTTCAGATTTCTTCAAACGTATTTCACTGTTCCAAACAAGATATTCACTGTTCATAATACATTTTGATAAGTATTATTATATAAAATTGTGATAAAAAATGTGTTAGCATAATTAGTTTTAATTATAATAATTGGAAAAAGCTTACATTATTATTATTATTATTATTATTATTATTATTATTATTATTATTATTATTATCATTAAGATCAAAAAATGATGATCTTATGTGACAAGAAAGTACTGTAATACTTTGGATACAGTAACTTTGCACAGTACATATAATACTGGACGCTCTGTACAGATGTTTCACTATTCTACAATTTAACAAAGAAACCAAGAATAAAAAATCCCATTGCATGGTGATAATTAGACCTCATTACCCTACATACCTGATCAATCTTTAAATCAATACAGACATTGATAACTACACAATGTCATTTATTCCTGCTAGCCAAATTAACGATTAGAAAAACCATAAATTAGGTTGTCATGTAATATTCCCTTTAAATGTCATTCAAAACACAATCAAAGCTCATTTTAATAGCTATACTTTGATGCACATACTTCCTAAAGCTTTGCTCTGGGTACAGTTCTCTGTAGCTGTTATGGCTGGATGGTTTTAAAGAAACAGATGCTGTCTGAAGCTGTTGCCAGCAGGATCCCAAATACAGAGCTGAGGACTGCATTGCCTAGTTATAATTAGAGACGGGATCATTCTGCTGCTCTCAAACTGCAGGACCTGGTTTAAAGGGACAGCAGTGAGGATTTAGATGCCACTTTATAGTTCTAGTTTGGGATGCCAGGGGGTGGTTTGGTAGGTGCTCTCTTATAAAAACATCACCATTCCCTGTATGAAAACATGTTTGGTCTGTTAAGGCACTCGAGTGGAACAGTTATTAAGCTGTTACAGAACCCAACCTTTATGGCTAATTTGCAGGGTAAATATTTCCATTCTCTCAAACAGACAAATCACACGCAGGACATTCCCAGACTATTTGTATATTATACTAATCATAGTTTGCTTCAATCACAATCCCACACGATTCAATGAGAATCTATATATATATTATAATATATATATCAATATATATAATATATATATATATATATATATATATATATAGGCTATTTATTCAAACCTCTCAGATAAGGAAATATGCTGAAAGAGCTGAAATGTATACGCTATTGGTGACTTCACCGTAAAAAGTCATTTTCAGCCCAGAAAGCCAGAGGAAAAGGGTCCACATGCTACATGCTGAACTGTTTCAGTTTATTTCCTATTATGCTTTCCAGCTCTATTGATAAGGCATGGCTTGTTTGATTTAGTAAGGGTAAATGATGCAATGTTCTCATTCCTTTCCATATTGAAATTGAAATACAGAGCCTAAACAAAGAGTTCTTTTCAACGACAAGGGAAAGTGGAAAACCCAGGCTAATGTCACCTTCACAATAATATTAATAAGCTCTGCTGCATTTTGTAATACCTATTGTACGATGTAATGACCATATCATCGCAATATAATAAACCACATGCCAGCTTTAACACAGTGTTATAACCCATTATTATTTTGTTATTACAAATTGTGATATATTTCCATTTGCTAATGATGTGGAACAATAATTATTTGGCTAAAGTTGTGGGTGGAAAGGTTTGTGTTTTAATTATTGGACTCCATTATTGACAAATAGGTTGAACTCACATGTATTGTGTATGATCATACTGTATCTGTGCTTACAGAATTCAAATTGATCCTTTAAAAGTCTTAACTGGAGCTTGAGTGAAAAGCTATTTTAGAATGAATATTGATAGCAGAATAAAGGAGGTGTTATATCCTAGTGGTTATATAAATTGTGAATTTTTTTTTTTAAATTATGTTCCTCAAATTCTAAATTCTTAAAATGCCCTGTTAGTCTGGATAACTTTCATGAAGTGGTGCTTTGTTTATCTATTTTTCAGGTTAAAAATAACAAAGCTGAATGATTCCTGGACCTCTCCTCTTGGTACCTTAGCACTGAGGTTCCCAACCTAAGAGTAAACCTGACGAGAGCAGCCCGCAACATTCTAACATGTTCATTCCAGAGGCTGATTGTTCATCTGGGAACATCGTCCAATGCATCACTGAAATATTTATTTGCAGACCAAGAGGGTTGACATGAGAAAAAGCAGTTTGCTTGTTTCTGCACAGCAAAGGCATTGTCCATGCTGTTCTCACCACCCTTCGTGATTGAAGCATTTTCTGTCCTTGTTTATTCCATGTTGAAGTAATTAACTAGATAGAAAAAAGATGTTCCCACTGGGACATGAGCCATCTTGACTGATTTACAAGACAAGGGGCAAACAGCATTACTCACTCACATTTCTATAGGAAATAAAGATGCATTTTACAGCATGCAGCTGAGGATCAACAGTAAACAGTGCTGTAAGTGCACAATGTTTTACCTACAGGTTCAGTGCGCAGTGTGATGCTGATATGCTTTCCCACCTCACTGTCCCCATGCTCAACCTTGAGGAGTGGTATCAGAAGCAACATTTGTTAGAAAACTAGCTAACACTTTACATTGTGTCTCTAATTACTGTGTATTTCCACATAGTAAGTACATGCATGCATACTTGCACATAATTACAGTGTTATTATGCATAGTTACAATGCACTTTTGGAGCTTTTGATTTGAAGGATCCCGGCTCCAGGTAGAAGGACACACCCAAGACTCTGATCAGGATCACAGAGCACATTTCCCAGGTGGGGTTGCAGAGTTGGAAGCTTCCAGCTGGCCTTACAAGGGGGCATATGAAAGAGTGACCATCTGGGAAGCCCTGGAATTCTCAACCTATTTTACCGTCTTATATATCACTGCTCCATACATAAGATCAGGTTTAGTTTAGTCTATTGTGGTGGCTTTGGTGGCGGGTGGCCCTGCCAGTAAGTATGACGGTCGTGCTGTCTGCGGATTTGCACAGCGATTCTGGAATGGCCTTCATTATAGGATTAGGCGTGAAACCCACTGCCTAGTGCAGTCCAGCCCTCGGCCAAGAGCGAGGCAATATGAAACTACTGGAAGAGAAACTCCAAGAGGAAAACAAATAGACTAACGCTATGAAACTGCATTAGAAAGGACAGCTTCAACCCAGTAACTTAAGGGAATAGCGTCATGACTTGGGAGGGCTGACCAATGCAGTTGCCTGTAGACACAACGTTAACGCATGTTAATATATATATATATTATATATATATATATATTATATATATATATATATATATATATATATATTATTATTTTACTTTCTGTTTTCAAAAGCATTGTGATTCAAAGTGGCCTTTTCTGTCTTTCTTTAATTTACATGCAGTGTTTCATTCCCTCCCATCCAACACTCCCCATATAAAACACAAATTACGCCCCCCCACCCCCACCCCCCCAAATAATGAAATTAAATGCTAAATTAATCCACTCAAGATACTCAACTGAGAGATGATGTGAACAAGAGCAGTCAGTTCTGGGCGCGCTCTATTTTTAACTGAGTCACTTCATCTTTGCCAGTTCATTCTCAGACAGACTGTCTTAACAGTGCACAGGCACAGGGATGGAGCACAGGCTCCTAACATTTTCCACTCAACGATGAAAACGATTCACAATCCAGGGATCTACTGTGCAATGCCAGGATTCTAGCACCACTGACAGACTGTATAAACCAGACCTCTACAATGGATACTAATAATATTAATACTATAAATCAAATACGAGAAATAAACAGATCTGCACGAGGTGGCATCTCTTTAAACCATAAGAGACACCGTACACACAATACAATAACTTAATAACAATCATTTTATAATATTGTAACAAGAGCTGTCCTGTTTGTAACAGGTCCTGTTATCGCTTTCTAAAACCCGTTCAAAAATATACTGCAGTACTGCTGTAAAAAAACAAACAAACTGCTGTAAAATGTGAGATTTTGAAGAAACCTTTTTACTGCAGGACAAACGGGATTAGCATGCCGAGTGGTATGACTGCTGTATTATTTTTTATATGGGAATCGTGGCAGCTCCTTAAACATCAGATTGATCCTGAGAATGACCTCAGTGCTCTCCTGGGATGCCCCATTTAGAGTATGTGCCCCATGAGGGAAGTCATTCATGCAGAATCAGCATGCTACTCAGGGGTGGGGAACGCGATCTAAACTAACCCAAATCTCATTTTAATGATAAGGGCTTAGCTTTGGTGGGGATCAAACCAAATGGAGCCTTGTTCTGTCATGGGCAATTACATTTACTGACTGCTTTAGAAACGGTGCCTGATTGAAGGGTAATTAACATCTCCAGCAATTACACTTTTCTCCTGATTGCTAATTGGTCGGACGGATTTGGAATGGAAAGTGAAAGCTGCTGGAGTCATCCAGTATTTGCCTTGGAAGAAAGCTGCGACTGTTCCATTTGGAATAGCAGGGCAGGCTCTGGCAAGGGGCTGGGTAGTTTTCTACTGCTCCCTCCGTATATCATCGAATGGGAATTACTGCACTTACTCGTCACTGTTCTGAAAGGCATTCACAACTCTTCAACCAGTTCATAGATTTAAACACATGCAGGGGTGCAGAATAATAATACTTCTGCTACACTTTCATTTAAGTTTCACTCACCAGCAATACACCTGTTTGCTACATCTCATTTACAAGGAGGTCCCAAGAAGTTACACTCATTTACAATCCAGAAGACATTCATTCGCACAATATGCTGTACAGATTCTCAATATCTACAGTCGTATTAATCCAGTTATTCTGGTGCCTTATCTTAGACCGTTCTCAGAAACAAATAACAGCCAGTGAAGTGTTATTCTTTTAGCCATGCTAACACACATTACACAATTATTGTGTGTAATATATATATATATATATATATATATATATATATATATATATATATATATATATATATATATATATACGAGTGTCACACAGATTCTTTAAACTGTGCTGCACAATATTTTCCAGGTTATAAGCCCTTCTTCTGATTCTAATACTGTGCAGAGCATGTGTTCAATTCACACCTGGAATGAATCATAGAATGTTTGGATTCTTCAGACAGAATGCTGAGCTGAAGTTATCCTGAGGTATTTGATGTGAGTCATTCTGTGCCATTCTAAGCATTACTGTGTTTTTTTTTTAAATAACTTATACTGTATAGACATAGATAGATAGATAGATAGATAGATAGATAGATAGATAGATAGATAGATAGATAGATAGATCGATACCAGAACATTATATGAGACCCTCGGAATATGACATCCTTTTGGTAATGGCGAATTTTACATATAAAAATAAATAAATAAAATTACAATCCAAATAAAAAAGAAGCCATTTCTAACACACAGAGACGGATCGATTTTTCAATAGCTAGCAGTAGATAATTAGCGGATGGATAATCAAAAAGCAAGGCAACTGTGACTGCATGTTGAGCAAGAAGATAAATAAAGACATCAATAGCTAGACAGGCACAGATCAGTCACAATCAGATCTGAAATAGGCAGTTCACAGTTCAAGTGGACAGGCAAAGGCATCATTTAAATTGTAGTGCAGTAATCATAACATTTCTGCATAGTTACAAAAAATATATATTGCACACTATACGGTACTTGGAAGTTACTGCAATACCTGTACATGTTTATCTTCCAAATGTTAATTATACAGAGCCTGCACATCCAGATGGTCTTCATAATCGCATTTATATAAAATGAAGAGTTTGTAGCCAAATGCAAACTGAAGCGACTGTAGGAGGCTTGGAGTGTATGATAAACAGAGTGAAGAGTGACAGACAGACACAGACAGACACACAGACACAGAAAAACAAACAGACAGACAGGAGACACGGACATGCTCAGCACATTAGGGTCCCCAGTTTTTTAATGAGACTTCTAAAAAGCTGTGTCTTGTGTTTGAGTTCATAGTGTCCGAGTAGAGTGTGTGAAGGTCTGTAGAGTAGCAGCATGTTGCAGTGTACAAACGGGATTTAGGTTCTATGACACTGATGTAAGGAGATTGGAGTGGTGATCTTTCAGGCAGGGACTCTTCTGAAATGAGTCTTCAGCATACCTTGGTGAGTTTTTTGTCGTGGCTCTGACAGAAATTCCCCCATGCACTGCGAAAGAGCCCTCCGTCATTATTTCATTAACATACTAAGCAAATTCTCCTGCAGTCATTCATTTTGTTTAGCATAATTGCAGTTGTTTCATGCTTGTGCGTTCATTTAAAGTGTTCTTCAAATCGAAGCAATTCCACTATTTGGTGGAAAATGTGAATGTCTGATAGACCATAAAGCACACTGACAAAAAAGTAATGTGTTTGTTAAAGCTGCTGTTTCAGCCAATTAAAAATGACCTGTGAGCATTTGTGCTCCTGGTTTATAAAGCTTCCATAAGGTTTGTAAATCTTCTTCAGTTCTTGTAAGTATCATTTTACACTCTGCACGTCTTGCATGTAAACCAAAGCATCTAAGCACTAGCTGATACAGAGAGAAATGTATCTTAATATGAAGAGTAAAACCAGACATGAACCATCCTTTCTAATGTCAAAATCAAGAAGACAAACTATAACACAAACTGTGCAGCCAGCTGTTTCTGGCTCCAAAAGACCTCCCTTCCATTCTCTTAGTTGGTAACACTTTACATTAAGTGTCTCTAATTACTGTGCATGTACATTGTAATTACATAGTAAAAACATGTGCACTTACACATAATTACAATGCTATTATGCATAGCTACACGTACTATATATATATAGTCATTGATTGAAAGTGTGTTTGCTCTTCATTAAGCATGACCAGCAGTGGCAGAGCATTATGACTATATTGATCCTGGCCTTGCATGTGATTACAATTCATCATTCCGCTCAAGGGTTCGATCAGCGAGCCTTGGGGACCTTCTGAACACCTGAAATGTCGAGATGCAGTAGAGTGTGTGAATGCAGTACTGGCTCTTCATCCACCTGCCTGCTAAGAACGCTGCAAGCTGATTGGGGTGGCTGTCCTTAATATAAGTTACAGTCTTTGAAAACCCATGAAGCTGCACTACAGACCTCTTTACAGCAGCATTTGATGTAGGGAAGTATTGTGTTATTGCATTAATTATGGCCACCCTTAGTCCTAAAGAGACTAAGAATAGCAGAATGCAGCATTTTCATATTGGTGAACATTGCTGACAAATTATTATTATTCCTCAGCATCACTGCAAAGTGATGAGCTGAATAATAACTTGATAAATGATAATATAATATTTCTTATCTCTTGGTATATTTAGGTATCATAGCAATGTCATCTAAGATCCCCCTTGATCCCCAGGTTCAATGGAACAGAGGCCTATTTGAGAAAACAGACCATCTCCTCTCAGCCTGTAACCATAGAAACAGCTGAGGGATTAGAACAGGAGTTTGGGGTTTAGGGATGGTTGTTGGGATTCTGTGAGGATTATGGAATGGTTACAATGCATTTTCTAACCCACTACGGCAACTTTAAAGATGGCTTGGAATCCAAACCACATTCTTATTGGAGATTCGGAGGCTCCAAGGTTACAGCTATGTTACGAATGATTTATACACCTTGCAGAGTTCTCTGCCCCTTGCTGCCCTCTCTATTGGCAGTTTTTCATTCAAGCCCAGCATCTGTGTCTGTTGCAGTTGTGTTTGGTAGTTGCAGTGGTTCTTTAAACTTGTATGACCTGCTTTTATACTGCCTGGATTTAATCCTTCCCCTTGGACATTCCTGGCAACTTTCCAAAGTCTTCTACTGGTTAAACATAACTATAGAAACAGCATAAAAATGGAAGACATTATGCTCTGGCTTCATTATTCACAGAATATGCACAAGTTTGCTGATTGCAATTATGGTCCCCTAGTTGTTTAGAGACTTCACTTAGCATTCAATCAAATGAATTTGCATTAAAAAGCTGCCATAAAGCTACTATAAAATGGAAATAAAAATAAATGGCAAGTGTTGACTCGACTGGAGATTTGCCATCAGTCAAAGCATTTTGAAGCCAGCCAATTACATTGCGAGTTACAGGGACCCACAGATTTCAGCACAGAATGGATTATTTGTTCCACTGTTAATGTATGTGCTGGAAACCTAATATGGGAATACTGCCGTACAGTTTACATAAGGAACAGGAAAAATAAGCAGGCACACACTATGCACAGCATTACTTTCAATGATGAGGATCTCCATCAGGATTAGAGAGAGATGTGTGTTACTAGCTACTGGCCAATACTTCTGCCTACTATAAAATGCCATCCTGAATCAGCATACCAACAACTGAAAGCTCTTTGGGACCTGTTCACAAAGTTTTATTTTATATCAAAAACATTGTTTTATTCAAACTATTTAGCTTTTTAGTAATAGTTTAAGAACAGCTGAGAAGCAGCTCAATAAGAAAAGCTTTGTAGCGAATGCATAGGCCAGCACCTTTAATAGATGGTGGTAGAGGGACTTCCTGTTTTCTTATTTTGGTCTTGGCTGACAGACCATTACGTGATGAATACAGAACCAAAAGCCTCTTAAAAGGGAAGCTGTGGGCTTTGGCTGCCTTTACTTAGACCTTCAAACTCATTTAATTATCCGTTTGCCGGCATCCTCTCTGATAGAGAGACACCTTCTCAATAATTTGACACGTTCCATTTTCAGAGGAAATAATTTGCATTATTCTCCCGATGCTTAAAAATAATCTGTTTAGATGCAAATCTTCCAGATTTGTTTAATCAATGCTTGTGTTTGATTTAACAGTTAACTCCAGGTAGGGCAGAAATGATAAATATTTATTCGAGAAACGATAAAGTTGCTTGAGCTGGCTATAAAGACGTATTGTAATTAGACAGTGTGCACTGGATTATTTTTTCTTTATCTCTTATGCAGAAGGTGGAGTTTCTAGTTTTCAGATCCTGTACCAGCTACATATCATTTGGAAGCCTACACATAAATCACTATAAAAGTGCTTGGGAGCTGGAGACATTCTGGGTGAACACAATAACGTTTGTAGACACGTTGTAGGTGATGCTCAGCTTCAATGACACACTATTTAATGCTGCAATTCTAATGTTCTTTTTATTATCATCAGTATTGGACAGATGTGCAACGCATGTATAAGGCAATTAAATCAAAACACATTTGCTTACATAATTCAATGCAAAATGTAAATAATATTTTTCTTTCATTTCTTTTCTGTTTTTGTGTAAAAGTGCACTGTACAATCCCAACTAACCGACCTTCAGACAGCAGTTTGCACGGAGGAGCAGGACCAGAAGCAGTCTGCTGGACGGCCTTGCTTGAAGCAGACGTCTCTTCTTCGCAGTAATCATCTTCTTCACTGGAGTACTCAGAACTTTTTGCATGAATCACAGACAGCAGGCACTCAATTAAGCAAACTCTTCTGCCGAGACACATTCTGTTAGGGCAATTAGCTTATTTACGTATTCAATATGCCAGAGAGTTATCAGGCAATTGCACAGTCAATGTCCGATATAATATCTAATAAATACAGATCAGAATGTAAAGCATTCCTAACCAGGTACCTCGTATTAACAATTGCAATGTTATCACAATCCCTTTTTTCTTCTCTTTATGATCCTCTGGGTGTTTTTGCTTGGGTTTTATACTGCAGTCTGGAATACCCAGATATTTCAATAAAAACGCTATAGAGCTGTATTTGATATAGTTACATATCCAGAATTGATGTATAAAACCATAAAAACTAAAGAAATACTTGAAAAATGTTTAGCTCAAGACTAAGAGGACTGGTAATAATGTTAATAAAGCTAATAAGAGGTATAATACACATTGGTTAGTACTCCTTTAAGATGACTATATTGTTTGCTTTACTAAAAATGGATATGATATGTATATGCATTTATATTTAAATGTCATTAAGAATTCATAGATTTTTTGCAAATGTAGAGAATCAATAGCAAGTTGCCTTTCTTATTTAATAATTCTGCAACAGCTCCCGAAAGTTGATAAGATGCACAATCCTACATTGAAACAAGTTCAGACCCTGCAGAGATAATGTAAGAGTTGCCCGTTCCACTCCACCAGTACCATTTATACTGGGGTCAAATACCACTTCCAAACGACAGCCAGATTAACAACAACGCAGTGTGTGCTACCTACCATAGTCATTCTCTGCCATCATTATTCTCTGCCTTTCAGCCAACAAACCAAAAACCATCTTTCTTTCTTTAATTTTCGGTATCACTACCTTTCTTTCTCTCTCTGTTAGGCTGTTCTTAGCAGCAGAAACCCTAACTCTGAATTGCTGTTAATTGCTAACATAAAGCATGTGGTGCTAATGCCATAATTAGACAATTGAGTGTTTTCACAGGTGGTAATTACAGGTATCATCACTCAGAGCAAATGCCATTGTGGAACTACACTCTATTGCAGTGGATCCAGTCTGGTGGCTCAACGAGAACCGTTTTAAACTAGGGCACAATTAGAGTCCAGCTAGTACCTACAAATGGAATTTACACCTTGAACGAAGCCCACGTAGCTGCCTATACTGCAGGCATGGGCAACTCCAGTCCTGGAGGGCCGTCCACACCAGGTTTAACAGGATCAATGAGGTAGCTCACTGCTTTAGGACTTAGATGGAGGTTTAATTTGTTCATTTAATCAATAATGACCTGACTTTGAGGGGCCAGAGGGTGATTCTTCATGTTGGAAACTATGTGCTGGTGAAGTGGTTAGGAAGACAACGTTACAGTATTGGCACAAGAACATTTAGATTAGTAAAGCAGACATGCTTGTGCTTTATTTGACATATCCTGTCAATTACAAAGCTGTACTGTTTATTTATTTATTTATTTATTTATAAGCGTTCTTTAGACTGAAGAGCGTATTTTGCAATTTAAAGTAATGTTTGCAATTGGTTCATGCAAACACACCCTGTTCAGAATTGTGACTCAGGGTGCCTCTCTTCACACTGTGATTTGTTTCAGTCCCTGGCAGGGATCAGATGCCCCCCTCCTCCCTCATTATCCTGTGGTGCAGAGTCTGTCTGCAGCGGCCGAGACCGGTGATGCAGGAGGTTGCTGTCCCTGTAAAAATGGCCCTGGCTCTCCGGTAATGTGAATATTAGCAATGCGACAACTCAGTGTAAAGGAAATATAAACCACAGTGGCACAGAGATGAAAGCCATGTGGACACCACCGCGCTTCAACTCTGCATACTCTCATTGACCCCCTAATTAGCATTACTAGATCTGCAATAATAATACAAAAGGAGGGGTCAGTGATACAGCACTTATAGCATTAGATCTACTACTCTATAGACTAGGGGTCTCCAACCCTGGTCCTGGAGAGCTACTGGGGCTTCTGGTTTTCATTTCAACCAAGCTCTTAATTGCACCAATTATTGGCTTTATTAGTCAAGATTAACAGGTGTTGTAGATCTTTAGCCATTGATGATGTAAAGACATCTAGAAAACCTGCAGGATTGGGGCTCTGCTGGACCAGGGTTGGAGATCCCTGCTGTAGACTAATACAATAGAACCCTACTCAGCTGGTGGCTGATACACAATAGTATTGGGACAGTCATGCTGGTTTCTGGGACATCACTAGCTACCCAAGTTAACCCTACTCAGACCCCATGTTTGCTGAATATCTTGCTGTCCTTAGATAGATAATCGTCCCTTCTTCAGGCCAAAGATATCAATAAGCAATGGAATCTCAAATGTGATCCATCTACTTCCAATGCAGATGACCCGGTAGAATCATTTCTCTTCATTTTGATCTTAACAAATGGATTTCTGTAAATGGGACTGCCAGGACTGGTACAGCATTGAATGTCACCAAGACAGAACCCCAGTGTACTTTACCACAAACAGCAATGTAACCCCTTATCTGTGTCATTAAAATCAAGGAAACTTTTCTATTGTTAGTGATGATGACGTTTCAGTATTTCCTGCAGTCGTCAAGAATCATTCAATTAGCTCCTGTGATAGACCAAATACATTTGTTCTAATCTGTTATGTCGCCCCTATGAGCACAGATCCTATCTGTTTTACTTATCTGTTCTGTATAGACCACAAAACAGAGGAGGGAGGGGGAGGGCTGGAGCAGCATCCCTAAAATAGAAACCCAATTAGAGCAATAACAGGGGACCACTCTGATTGTCTCCATTTCATCCGATTTATTAATGATGATTAATTCATTCCAAACCAGTCAGATCTATTCCCGTAGGGGAATGAAGGTGAAATTGGAATTTTTGATCACTGTCTTTAGGAGATTGCAAGACCAAGGAGATAGCAGGGCATTTTTAAACATCTCAGCTTTTTGATTATGATGGGAAGCCAGGAGGCTAAAAATAAAGTGTGATGTGGCGACACGTAAAAAGAAAAGTACATTTATAGCCCCTTGTGTGCTATTTATAGCTATAATAGATGGAGTAGGTGGCACGCTTATCTAAAGCTCAATCAATCTCCTCTGGAGAATTGATTTAGAACTGGGTGCAGGAATGGGCTTTCTGTTTTTAGTGACAAGCTAATAATGTCTTGGAGCCACAGTGAAGGTTTAGCTTCAAACGACAGGCTGTTTTGTGCTGTAAGTCCATTTTACCCCCATGGCAGAGGCTAAACACAGCTGTTATTTCTTTTCCGGTCTGGCTCAATGAACTCAAAGACCTATATCGTATAGAAGTAAAACACAGCAGTGCCTGCTGGTAATTCCCGCACACAGTACTTTGCTGGGAACTTGGCTGATTTATATATCAAACAAGCACTATCCCGGAGGTAAAATAAGAGGACCAATGCTTAGCTGCAAGGGCAAAGACAAAGCGAGGTAGAAAAATACATCACAAACGCCCTGAAATAGGAGCCCCTGGCTGCTATGATACCTTGCTTCTCCATTAGGTAAGTGACCGGAATTGGGATCTGTCCCTGTTCCCAACCATGAAGCATTTAGACAAAAACACTCTGAGGCTGAGACCTAATTGTATGGTGGGACCCAGTATAAATGAATGGAGCTATACAGTATATGTGTGTGTATATATAGATATATCCTTTCCATACCGAAAAGCAAAGTGTCCCCAAGGTGAAATAAGACTCTAGGATGACAAATGCAGATAACATTATAGGTAAAGACTGGGTGACTGCCTTGTTGAATGACTTTACATGAAGGGACACAATCTTGAGACAGCTTGTTCCAGCACCCAGCACAGCCCCCCAAGGTGATGGTGTTAGAATTGTTTTCAAGAAATGACCAGACTTATCCGGCATCTGAGGACCTGACTCCTGTTGCTGGGAGAAAAACATGTTAAGCAAATGCAAGTGGCAGATCCTTTGATCAGTGGATTACTGGAAAGTGCAGATGGCAGATTCAGATTAATAGCCTCTCGGTTCACAGACAAGCGCTTTGTAAGTGTCTCCAAAAGAGATACTGAACAAGTTGGGACGGTAGAGTATTCTGTCAGATTATTGTCGAAATCGCTTTTGAAACCCTGGGAGATGGGAAACAATACAAAACCTTCTGATCCCTCTCCTCTTCCTTTGTTACTACTGCTTGTTAACAGGGCTGGTTTAGCTTTCCAACAGAGGCTTCAGCACAGACGCCTGTCAAGGCGAACTGAAGTGATGCTGCTCCTCAGAGAGCTAACACTAATGGATGGGGGAATGTTTCCCCCCAGACGAATGACTGGAGAGTGAGAAAGCCTTTTCTCCTCTTTCCAAACGACACTGAGTGTGGTAGCTTCTCATTCGATCTGTCCTGGTGGAAGAGCATGAATGCCTTGAAAACAATGTGTAAATGATTGCAGTACAGGGCTTTCTGCTGTGTGTCGGACAGGGTTTACAGATACATGTATGGACAGGCTGAAAGTTGCTGCTTCATGCTGTTTAGTTGCCTATACCGTATAACTAGAGCTTCTGTTTTTTGGTTTTTAGTCGATGCTTATTTTTTAGCTATTTTAGGTTTATGGAATTTTTTTTCTGGGATTTAGCTTTTTTTGTACTGTATAAAATTATTGTTTTCAGTTACTTTCCAAATTCTTGTGTGCTTTTTCCTGTCACAATATGTAAAGTAACTCAACATTACTTGTACCTTCTTTCGTTTGTTCTCTTCCACAGTGAAATCATTATGGTCAGGGGTATATTCTTCTGCCACAATTTCCAATTCTATTTTAAATTCCATGAGCGTGTAAATGCTCCTTATCGAACTGTAATATAGCTTTAAATCTCTCCAGCAAGAACAATCCTCCGTTTCTAATTGTAATCTCGTTTTGAATTGTGCAAGCGTGTTACAATCCTCCAATAGAAATGTAGAAATGTGATGCCACTCAGTGGGTTTAGCATTCAGAACAAATCAATATGAGATACAAGTCAGGAAGGAGGGACTTTGCCCAACTGCACTGGGAAAGGTTTTTATTATAGGTTATTTATGTATTTTGTCATAGGGAAAGGGGTAAAGTCAATGTGAATTGAGTAACCATTTCCAATTTTTTCTGGTGTTTATTGGATATAAACTGATTTCATTTGTTTTGTATCACCGGTGTTTTATTGGTTTTTATCAGTTCATAACCTTGCAGAGAACAACAGTGGATCAAGGATGAGGATGGGAAGCTCTAAGCTCTAAGATTCCCATTCAAAGCTGCAGCAGCCTCCACACATCCTAGCCATGCTTCACTTCAGCCCCATTTGCTTTATTTGCAGGCAGCCACATAGATATGTCTACAGTAAAAACATCAACCTTAAATTAGATCTCAAGCAGTCAGCTACAGTTTGTATTTTGTTCCTCTTGGTTGTATTTTCCTGCTCCTGACAGTAGATCATGATGGATCCTGTGTCATACTAATTCCACTGGGGTTTTAGGAGCTCAAATATGGCTGGCTCTGTTACCATGGCAACATCCTGAGCAGGAAAACAGGAAACGTTCAACAAGTAACTGGGGCTGCTTTGTTTACCCAGAACCTTTCATAAACTCCCTGAATCATTTCATTTCCCATCTGGTGTCTGTAGTAACACATTTACTCTACCTTACATGCAGGTGTTTTTATTGTGGTACAATTTGACCCCATGTAGTCTTATACGGTATGAACTATATGAAAGAAAAAGAGCAGAGCATGTGGAAGCTCATGCTGTAGTTCAGTGAAGGAAAACCAGCCACAAGCCCTTAAAACCAACCAATGCTGTAGACCCTGAGTACACTCTGTGACTTCTAAAGCGTGCAGGTGAGGGCAATCAATTTGAAAGATAAAAACAATAATAATAATTAAAATACTGCTGATGTCTCTGTAAGACCTATAAGCATATATATTAGCTGGTTAATGAAAAAATTTAATCTCTCAAATTTCACAGTGTAATTTTATTCCTGCTAGCAGCAATTAATTGATGGAGTTAATTTCTGCAGTTTGCATTATCAACACAAGAACAGAGACAGAGTTGTAATTTAGAACTTAATCAGCGAGGGAGTCTTTTGAAAGCATGTGTATAGTAGCTGGGTTTCTGGCAGGCCACAGACCGCTCTCTCTTCAGCAGCAGATGTAAAGCAATGTACAAAAGAACCAGGCTCTCTTGGGAGAGCTCTTGTACACCTCCTGTATTTCCCTTTACATGCAGTACCTCATTTCCACCAAAGGGGTCAGTATTTAACCTCTTCTTGCCCTGTACCACTCATGCACAGGACACAATGGACCATGTTGTTGCTGAAATGCATGGTGTATATGTCCAGCCTTTAAAAAAACATACAAGATAACACAGTGGTGTGTGGCATTCATTGCAAGTGACTGCATAATAAAAACCACAGCTTGGATATTGGTTTATACATAATTAATTGGGTAGATTTAGTTAAAGGGTGATGTGATGTGTTATTTCCAAGTGATTAACCACACTAAAATATGTATTTTTGTTATGACCTAGATCAAATATAATTGAGAACACCATTTTTCAATACTCATAAGACCTCATTGTGTACCCATTCATGAATATTTTTTTTAAAGCTTGTGCGATACCTTAGAGGTGCCCAACTCACCCGTCGCCTTGACTTACTGAGGCTGAAAAGCACATGAATGTATTTATATTTATAAATCCCTTCTTGCCAGGAACTTGTCAGCTAGGTAATTTCCCTTATATAATGTTAATAGGTCTGTCTCTCAGATTTAGAACTTCTGTCCACAAAAGAGGTGATCTATTCTGTAACGGAATCCTACTGGGACAAGAAAGTGGTGTGACAAGCCCCCTGGCAGTTCCCCGGGGCTCCAGAAACAGTCTCCTGAGCTCTTTTTCTCAAGAAAATCCCCTCCAATCCTGAGGGCTGGCTTAGAAGCTGCTGACGCTGCTTTTTCCCCAGCAGTGATTATGCTCGGAGAGATGAGTGGCACTGCTGCCTCTGTTGTGAATGAAATGATTTGGTTAAAAGGCAGGAAATGCAGTGAGGGTGGGAGCATCTATTATACTGTAGCAGCCTGTCCAGCAGTACCATTCGCGTCTACACCGCCCATACCAACACAGAAAGATGCTGATGAAATCATTTGTTATTTATTTTTTTTAATTGTGTGTCTGTTTATTTTACCCCTGACTTTCTCCCCAGTTTAGAATGTCCAGTTACCCCACTCCCCCCTCAACGCAGAAATTTCCCGCACTGAAGGTTCAGTGGGCATCCTCCGATCCCACAACCAAGCCAGCTTCCTCTTTTACACCCAGGAACTCCGCGAGCTACTGACCTCTGGAGGACAAAGGCCAGCCCTGCAGGTGTCCACTGGAGCTCACTAGGTGGCTGGCCTAGTGAGCTCTGGCATTGAGGAGAAACTGTTCCTGATGGTTTTGCCTCCTAACCCATTGGAGCGTCAGCGCCAATGCGACGCTCCCTTCAGAATCCCCAGCGAAGACCGGCGCAAACCTGCACTCCCCTGACTGCATGACTCACACTGCACACCAGGGGAGACACTTGGGGGGGGGGAGGGAGATCTGACACATATTTATTTATTATTTATTTATTACAAAAAAAAATAAAAATAACAGAGCCAATGAACCTGGCAGCCAAGACAACACCCATTGCTTTGCTACTGCCTGTTCAGAGATGTCCCTCACATACTGTTAAGCCACTGATCCTTATAATGGACAAGACATTCCAACACTGATGTGCATGAACAAGTGTTGCTAGAATGGTGATGAGATTCCCCAAGTAACGCTACCTCCTCTGTGAAAGATCACAATTATGATGTCAGAGGTGCAGCACTTTCTGACTTTCTTTCTGCAGCAATAGCTCTTGTTCTAATGAAGGCCAGGATTGTTAACTCTTATTGGTTAAGCTGTTAAATTGACCATCTGTGTATTATATATATATATATATATATATATATATATATATATATATATATATATATATATATATACTGTACAGTACCTGGGTCCAGTTAGAATGGCGAACACAAGCACATACATTTATCTTCAGTCTGTTTTCCTCTTTTGATAAAGTCAACTCAGCTTATATATTTTTATGTTATTTTGTTTATAGTACTGATTTATAAAACACAGCTACTGCCAGGATGATTACTAGGGCTTCTGCTGCCACATTGGAATGGCTTGCTAATCCCGTGAGCTGTCACAGGATAACATGCACTGAAGTGCAGCCACCTCTTGAGCACTGCGTTCCACTGATGGGTTTCTGATGCAGAGGCTTAACACACGAGCTCTCTAGCAAAGCATGAAGCCGCTTCTGCATTTTTATTGTTCTGCGGCTACTGTTAAAAATAATACAGGGACAACTGTAGCCTGGAGAAACTCAAGATGGCACATTGAGCCACAAAAAACAAAAGAAGATGGTCCTTAGTGCTGTTATATCAGTGCACATTAAAAAGCTTCTGAGTGTGAGAATGTGTGTGCCAGTGGGGATATAAACATGATGAGATGAGATTCTCTTCTGGATTTGAATGGTATCTAATTCAACTTTTTATGATGGAAATTGTCATGATAGAGAACATGCTTTCTTTGCATGCACTTTAGACCGCGTGTCTTTAAAATTCTTAGGCCTGAAATACCCGAAACAATTCATTTTAAGGAGATTTGGTGATCACAATTTGTACTGCTTCTGTTTTTCAAACCTCTTAACATAATGTTGGGCTGAAAATAATTGATTCCCGTCCCATTCACTCTGTAGGATGAACAAGTACACCTGATTCTAAATTGTGGGTCAATCTCTTCTAATCAAACACCATGACTGTAAAATTGCTTGTTTTTTTTTTTTTTTTTTTTTTTGTGGCTATTTTGGTAGCTGTTTGCTTCATATAATTTATCCATATTTATTTTTCTAAATGAAAGATGCAGAAATGATGGTAAAGTTAAAGGTCAAGAGTGATCAGTCACAGAGATATTGACTAGTTCTTGTTAATTACCTTGTGTGAGTTGAAATACTACTGCGGATGATATTATCAATGGCCATAAGAATGACACCAGTGAACTTTGAGACCCCTTGTTTTTTCCAGTTTATTGAAGACAGCCAATGAAGGGTGATCATGTTTTCATTCATCTTGCCGTCACAGTGTTATTCATTTATTACTCTAGGCATGATGGGATGCTGAGAAGCTTAGATGAAGAATCAGGACCTGCAGCAGTAGATTCATTGCATGATGAGACCTGAAATCTAAAGCAATGCTCTTTCCTTCCTAGCTCCCTGCTGTGCTCACTAATACATCTCGAGGCAGCAGTTCTCTTTACTAACGTGCCCCTGTATGTTTTGAAATACCACATTGCCAATGAAGCACCATCAGCACTATCCCTGCATTGCATTTACTGAATTTGAAAAATCCATCACCCCAGATGTAGACTCAGCAGTTAAGTCCATCCATTTCTTTGGACTGTAAGTAAAGAAAAAAGACAAGCATGACTGATTAAAAACCTGCACTGGGGAGTGTTTTAAGATATACTGTAGCATATAGCTTTCATCATGCTCTGCTTCTACAATGAACCCTATTCTAACTAACATCCCATCATTCTCCTGAGAAAGGTCAACCATACTGAAACCTTGGGAAGCTGAACAAAAGAATAACACCACACCCCACTTTCAACGGTTAATTTCAGGTGTGCCTGTGCTATCATGCTTTAGAAAAACAAAGACTAAACAAAGATAATTAATATTCCTTGTGCTCACTTCCCATCAAAGCCTTCAAAAGCGTACCTCTGCTTGCATTGTGCAAGCCGGGGACAGTGTACAAAGAGCACACCTCATTTGTTGAATGTTGCTCTCTGAGTGTTTTGAGACTTTGTCTCTGTGTTTGCATCACCTGCCTTTTCGAGTGGTGTTTGAGTTACAAACAAGCTTTGAAGTGGCGTCTGAATCTACAGTCTGACCTAATTCAGCTCATGCCAAGCAGGATAAAATAAACAAAGCTTGTTAATGAGGAAACTAAACAGCACACAATTAACAGTGGTGCAAAACAGGATCTAAAGCTTTATTCAGTCTCATTAGCATTTTTTTCTTCTTTTTTTCACAAATTGGCTTAATACACAGAGAATCAATCTTGCAGATAAATCCCTCCTGTGTCAACGCACCTCTCCATCACACCCAATCTCCAGCAGAATGAGAAAGGATTAGCTTAAAACATCCTCTTCAGTTAACTACTAGAGCCTTGTTTCAGTGCTTCCTACCTGTGAGTGATGACACTCCAACTGTTCCTTCTTCCCTTTATTTAGAACTATTCTGCACTATTGTCTATTGAGTGCCTAAGGAGGTTCTGTGTATCTTCAAATAGCAGTGTGATCAATCCATGCCTAGGATCCAATGCAACCTCTTGAAACAAACTGTGTCCATCAGTTATTGTGCAAACCCTGCTAGTGGGTGGTGGTTGGGGAGAGGATGCAGAACACAAACATGTCCTAATTTTGTATGTGAAGTGGTTATCACAATGGTTTCACACATTGTGGTGCAACAAGCACTGAGTGAATAAGGGTGCCAATGCTTTATCAGAGCTTCATTTATGATGCACACCTTGACTGAATGATTTTGCGTGCTCATCAGACACCATTATGGCTCATTATAGTGTATACAAAGCTGTCTGCAGTAAATACTTGTGGGCTGTGATTTGATTTAAAAACCTCACATACTGTATTACTCTGTCAACAACAGCAAATACAGGGTATGTGCTAAACTCCAGAGTGGAACAGATAAGCATAGGAGTGCAGAGAAAAAGTACTAGTGGACATTGCCTCTCCTTCATTGAGGAAACCCAGCACATTCTCAATCTCAATGGGTCATACCTGGCTTCGTACTGTATACAGCCCCATGCATGTGGAGTTGAAAATGCCTGGGGTTCGCATACAATACAGCAGCATCTCCAAGAGATCCAGAGAATGTGGGAAGTGCCCAGTACCGTAGCTCACCCTACAACCTCATTGTATTCCAGCTGTATTTGAAATTTTATGCAGCTTTGTCATACAACTCATGACAAGTGATGATTGGTCAATGACATTTCAGATTTAATGATGAGGGACTGACGTCTTCCCACTTCGGCACGTGTCAACGGGTGCATGATTGACCCATCTCGGCAACAATCTAATTTGACCTGCAATGCTGGAAAGCTGCCAAGAGTCTATGAAAGCTGGTAAAACCAAATTACAAATGGATTTGTAGCAACACAATGGATGTTGTACGTTAACAGAAATAGATTGAATCTGAGATCCGCCTTTCCTGAGGTTCATCTGTTGAAAGATATATCAGACGTACGACTTGTTTTCCTGCTTTCCAACGCAAGTCACTATTTATCCTGAAGACACACCCAGGTCACACTAGGACATTTGTAGAAACAATATACTACACCCCTCCCCACATCTATTTCATTAGCTACTACCTATACTTGTATATGCTCATATAGCAAGCAGATTGCCTACAACAAAGACAGCTGCCATTTGTGTCCTATGGAGTTACAAAAAGTCATAAAACATGCAGTATTCAGTATGTCACGGCTCGGAAAACAATATGTGATGTGAAGACTGCAATTCAGATATTTATGCTGTTCTGTGTTCCATATCGCCTCAGGGCTGTATCTGTGGCTACAGCAAACAAATTGAGTAACAAGGTTCAAATTAATGGGGTTTAAAATGATATTTAGACATAGCTGAACCAGACTCGACGTGTCTGGTTGTCTGTGGAAAGACGTTCCATCATCTTCTTGGAAGTTGCATCCATGTTTCTTGTGCAATTTAAGACATTGACTGACCGGCATTAGAGCGTTTGTTTTATTGACATGCAACGCCAGGCTTATCTTTAGCATTTGCAGTTTAGTGTCCTGAGAGCCATGAAGTGCAGGGGCACGGCGGATGGGTGTAACAAAGTCAGGTTAGAATAGCAGTCATTCCATTTCAATAAACTCATCTCCTCTGGGAGCCCCAGGAACTGCTCCCGCTGACAGCTGGGATCTGTTGGACTCTGGATATAGGACTGAATCATTCGAATGGCATTGACATGTGTAAAATTAAACCAGGCTCCTAACTCCAAACTGTCTTTAAATGAGACAGCACCCGAATGGGGGCACTATCCAACTTTTACTGGCAAAACTCCTTGTTTTCTATAAGGAGGCATAGGCTGTACTTGGCATATATTTCATACAGACTTGCACACAAGGTTATGTGAATATAAATAAAAATACTCACTCAGGGCACTCACTCAGTGCAACATAATCTTCTGTAACATTTTATAGGATGTTAAACAACTCGGTGCATTACCATAACAAACACGTGGGGATTGCTTTAGCTTTAGGGAGAGCTAGCCAAGAACACGTGTATACAACACAACAAAATACAATCATATTTTTTATAGCGGCCATCATACGAGTATCAGAGTGCTTTTAGAAAAGAATTCTAAGGGTGGTTTAATGTTAGGTAATAAACAAAGGTCCAAAACCATATATCTTAAACCTATACTTATACATTCACTGCATCTGCATTTCTAATACCTAGAATTCCAAAATCCATGGGCATTGCAATTGATAACACTTCCCTCAGCCGACTTCAGCTGAACTATAAAGATACTACATCCCCTGGTCTCAGTGCAGGGCACTAGGGAGCGAGCGGATCAGTAAGGTTCAAGGCCAGACAATGCAAAATTCTGAAGGCAATTCTACAGGCACCTCAAAGAACAGTGTCATGTACACTTCTCTAAAAGACGTGCCTGATTGTCAACTATGAAAGAGACATAAGTAACCTTGTCCTTGACAGGTTATTCATATGAAGTAGTTACTATGAAATTGCATTGCAATCAGTGAAACCTTAAATGAAGTGTTACAACAAGACAGATACTGCTGAGAAAGGCGTACTATTATGAAATCTCTGAGCAACAGTAAAGTGCATCATGTGACTGTATTATCTGTTTTAAAGGAAGAACTAAAAAGCCGCTATAAAAAGCAATTTATTCCTCAGCAGGGTAAACGGCATGTAGAAATGAAAGCTTTTACACATCTCCCAAGCTAGCAGGGCATTTTAAACCTCCCACAGCCTCTCTCCACTTGACCTATAAACCAAACTGCCAGCTGCTTAATAAAACCACAGATCAAACCAGTTAAAAACGTCAGCGCAGAATGTATGGTGCTGTCTGCAAAAAAACAACTAATGCAATTTCACACCATCTCAGCTTTTCAATTCTCTTAAGAGCCATCGGAGTCAGGGTTCCTGGAGGGACACTTTCCACCCGGATGTTTCTTTGCTTTCTCTGTGCCTGCCTGTTCGGGCCAGATGGAATAAGCGCTAGTGTGATAAGGATTACAATCTGGTTTATTGCTTTTTATGGTGTGCAGTTTAGGACTGCAGTGTGGTGATCTGTGTGACAGCGTACATATTCTCCAAGGCTGGATGTAACACAGCACAGAGCCAGTAATTCAACATACTGCAGCAACCTTAATGCCAGCTTGAAATCAGATTTCAAAGATGAGCTAGTACAGTTTTGCACAGCCTGTTTTAAGGTTTCAGAACCTCCCTTACAGAGTATAAAAAGAATGCCAGTAAATGATACTAAATAGATTTTTTAAATCTGCAAAAAAAAAAAAAAAAAAAGATGAAAGATTAAGGGTAGGTTTGAACTAGGCTAGTAAAGGGTTGGGATAAGGGTTACATATAAAAAAAATACTTCTGTTTTGTTAATTATTGCCTGAATAATGGAAAGCAGGAACAAAAATATGTAAGTCCTATACAGGTTTGCAATATTGCATCCTATTCACAAAGCTTTAAGATAGACAGTGTCATGATTGATAAGGTACAGATTGAGGATGGACACCCCTTACCTGAAGAAAGTCAAATGAATGCCACCACGTACTCATATACAGTGCTGCTGGTGAGTCCAACATCAAGTCTATTTTTGTCATTTCATGATTATTAGTACCCACACAGTACAAAGCAATTTTGTTCTTGAAAACAAAACACATACAATATGTTCAGCCTATTCAACCTGAGTCCTCCTGTGTCCTCCTGTGTCCTCCTGTGTCCTCCTGAGTCCTCCTGTGTCCTCCTGTGTCCTCCTGTGTGCTCCTGTGTCCTCCTGTGTCCTCCTGTGTCCTCCTGTGAAGCGTCCCTTGTTCTTGACACACCATTTTATCTTGCGCACTCCTCAAGTACCACAGTGCTGTTATCGGATCTGTGAGCCCTGAAAAGGGGGAACAACACCTCATTTAGAAAGCCTAAAGTTAGTGGGAAGGAGGCTGGCCTTTTACTCTGTACCCTACAAAACGCTTTGCGTGTACCCTAATAACAATAACCTTTCATTTTTCCTTTTTTTTCATTTAAATCAAAGCAACACAAAACAAAAACATTCACGTGCGCAAGAGCAGAATTTCAATCAATCCCTCAGGCTTCTCTGGAGATACGTTGGCAAAACAGCACCTGCTTGTCTGCTGTCCCTGGCAAGGGGGCTTGGAGTTCAGCTGCTCAAGCACTTCATCCACCACTTCCTTTCAATGCAAGGTATAAGAACAAGCCAAACACTCTACACTGCAAATGAAATTCCATTGCTGGATATATAGAGGATACTAAACTACAATTCATGGGGCTGTTCCACGAATGAGGATGACTAATGAACTGATGAGCTGTCTTCCAGAAAAGCTGGGCTGTAGATTATTCAGCACAATATCGTTGAGCACTTCTCTTACCCCCTGAACCAGACAGCTATACCGCATGCTGCTCTGTGGGGAGTGACTGTGCAGCTGTGGGAGTGCAGTACAGTGGAGGTGCTCTATAAAGAAGCTGAATAAACAAGCTAGTGTTTTCTCAGTGAAACAAGTGCTATAGTTATGTTATATATGTTCACCGCTGAGACAATGTGTTCTTGAGAGAACGGGCCGTAGCCAAGTGAAATTGTGTAAATGTTTTTGTTTCTCATGGTGCCTGAGCATGATTAAATAAATTCAACGGAGCTGCTGCTGTCGGTCTGTTTGCCAGCTTTTAGCTGTTGCCTAGAACAGTAAATGCTACTGACACCTAACTATTTGCCTGGGAGGTCTTAAAGCCACTCATTTGCTCAGTGTGGCAACATATGCTGCCTGCTGCGAAACTGACTCCCTGTTAAAAAAAGAATGAGTTTCGTAAGATTCTGGAAGGAGATGACAAGAGCATGTCAAAGTCCCAGCTCCAATCTAAAGGGAGAGTGGGGGGGGGGGGGGGGGGGGGGGCAGAACTAGACTCAGTTCTGCCAATAAAACACAGGGAGCCAGAAAACTTCCTTAAACTTCCAGCCACAACAGCAGTAATAAAAAAATGGTTGCTAAAAACACCATCTGCTTTGGATTTACAGCCTGAATTTTCAAACATGTCTTTGGGGCACCAGTGGCTGAAGTCCAGATGGGATACATTATTTCATGGGATTCTTCTTCGTGACAATGTTACATTTAGGGTGTGTTTACACATTACATGTTACAGCTTGGTTTAAATACTTGGCTTCAGCAGCTACTCTCCATGAAGACACAATGGTCCAGTAATGACAGGAAGCATCTCATCCAGCTGTGTGGACACAGAGATCCATGTTTGCTCTTGTAATTACAAAAAGGGCAGTGTATCACACAACAGTGCCCGTTACATGTGCATGCATTCTCCTTACAGCACTGCATTGTGCAGACTCTTCCCATCCTGTACTCATGCCTCGATCTGGCAGCCACCTGGCTCACATTTCAATAGAGGGACACTTTACTGCATATTGTCTGAATTTTCATAATGTTTCATTTCTTATCTGTTACATATCCCATTATCTGTGTTCTCTATCCTCTCTGTCATAGTTTCTACTTAGATCGTCATTTTTCCTTCCTGACAGATGGTAATTAATGAGCTTTGACCTATATACAGTATTGCAGTGGCACATTTATACAACCAATATTAATACAACCAACTAGGCCAGCTACCACCTGTTTTATATTTGAAGCTGTGTTCAGCCACATTCTTACTTTTTTATTGATATTATGCACTGCCATTAGGAGTTTTCAAAGTAAAATGTGGTTTTACAATTATGTTTTTGATATACCTGTGTGAAGCAATGTTAAGAAGCCAGATTGTGATGTTGTTGGCACCACAATATGATGTTGTGGGCACCCTCCTTGCTCTTTGATTGCCAGTGCTTTGTGATGTTGTGGGCACCCTCCTTGCTCTTAATTGCCAGTGCTTTGTGATGTTGTGGGCACCCTCCTTGCTCTTTGATTGCCAGTGCTTTGTGATGTTGTGGGCACCCTCCTTGCTCTTTGTTGACCAGTGCTTTGTGATGTTGTTGGCACCCTCCTTGCTCTTTGCTGACCAGTGCTTTGTGATGTTGTGGGCACCCTCCTTGCTCTTTGCTGACCAGTGCTTTGTGATGTTGTTGGCACCCTCCTTGCTCTTTGCTGACCAGTGCTTTGTGATGTTGTGGGCACCCTCCTTGCTCTTTGCTGACCAGTGCTTTGTGATGTTGTGGGCACCCTCCTTGCTCTTTGCTGACCAGTGCTTTGTGATGTTGTTGGCACCCTCCTTGCTCTTTGCTGACCAGTGCTTTGTGATGTTGTTGGCACCCTCCTTGCTCTTTGCTGACCAGTGCTTTGTGATGTTGTTGGCACCATCCTTGCTCTTTGCTGACCAGTGCTTTGTGATGTTGTTGGCACCCTCCTTGCTCTTTGATTGCCAGTGCTTTGTGATGTTGTGGGCACCCTCCTTGCTCTTTGATTGCCAGTGCTTTGTGATGTTGTGGGCACCCTCCTTGCTCTTTGATTGCCAGTGCTTTGTGATGTTGTGGGCACCCTCCTTGCTCTTTGATTGCCAGTGCTTTGTGATGTTGTGGGCACCCTCCTTGCTCTTGATTGCCAGTGCTTTCTGATATTGTGGGCACCCTCCTTGCTCTTTGATGACCAGTGCTTTGTGATGTTGTGGGCACCCTCCTTGCTCTTTGATGACCAGTGCTTTGTGATGTTGTGGGCACCCTCCTTGCTCTTTGCTGACCAGTGCTTTGTGATGTTGTAAGTGTGAAGGAAGCTCTGAGATTGCAATTGTGTTTGTTGTTACTGTTTGTGCAATACGTTATTGCATCTGGACAAGGCTTACTGCATATAGAACAGGTGTTTCCAGGAAGATGGATTAATCCAACCAAAGGAGGCCCGATAATAAAAAAATAACAGCATATTATTGGACTTTGAAACAGGGTGAGGGAAAACAGTTAAAGGAACAAATAGTGGATGTATTTGAAAGCATACCGAGTACATTGTTTTGTTTTTTTGTTTTTTTGCATTCTATCCAGCACAAAGTGTCATTCCTAATTAGGGAGATGCAGCAGTTGTTAGCAATACCCAATTAACAACATGACCTCAGGCCAATTATCATTTCAAAATTAGACCGGTTTATTTATTTAAAAAAAAAAAAAAAAAAAAAAAAAATGCTTGGTGTTTTTTTTTGTCAAAACATCACATCATGTGAAATAAAACATATTTAGATACAAACACAGTTTGTTTGACCTTTTGTCTCTAAATGACTGCAGATAATAAATAAATAAAAAAAAAAAAGATTTCCTCTGTTTTTTTTTAATTTATTTATTTATACAGAAAATTAACCCATGGAGGCCAAGGCCTTGTTTACAAAGGTATCCTGTCATATACAGACACAATCATACATAAAAAAACACAATTAATATTTGTGTGGTCCAGCCTCAGAAAATAACAACAAATAAACACAGGAGCAGTAATACAGCGTTTATTTTTTTTCTTTTCAATGTGGATTAAAAGAAAAGCAAAGGCAAGGAGTTTTAAGCCAATCCCAAATCCGCTCTTTATAACCAAAACACGAGAGGCTATCAAATTCCATTCTTAAACCATGGGAAAAAGTGTTCCAGGTTTTTTGGGAGTTGATAAGAAAAAGCCAGTTATCCTAATTGTGTCCATATCCTTGGGAATACCAAACTAGCAGAATCATGAGATCGCAAACTAGAGCCAGGATTGACCTTTCTGACCAAAATACTAAGCTAATCAGAAGCCAAACCTTTAATAACTTTAAAAATGAAGCAATACCAGTGATGGAGCCTTCAATTTGTCAATGAGAACCATTCTAGTTTTTTACACATCTGGCAATGATGTGTCAAAAAAGGACACTCTAAAACAAAACGGCAGTATGAATTATGTATTACATCCAATTTTTGCAAAGACTATTTTAATGACATTATGCATCCGCCCAATGAGAAGCTTAATAGAATTACAAGGACAATGCCACCAGATTTATCGCTAAATTGGATAAACCTTAATCAAGTCTTGTCTGCTCCCAGTCCAGCTGCTGTTTGCATCCCTTCACATTCTTGCTGACCTCTCTATAATCAGACTTGCTGATGTGGTTATTGCCCATTACTGAATGGAATGATTCTTCTTGTTCATTTCCAGAGAAAAACCCCCATGACCATCCCTGTAAAGAAGCCAAAGACACTATGTGTGTATTTGCATTTTTGTTTTGCCACTATACAATACATATGCAATGTAACCTCCTTGCTGACTTAATAAATCTGCCATAATAAATTTGATTTCTTAACATTTGTTATCGTTTATTTTATCCTTGCTGTTGCAGAGGAATCCTACTAAAAGCCGCATGATGAGATGTAGCATGGTGATTATTTCTGCACAGCACTGTCAATATTAAGAATCTAATGCATGGATTGTTGAGACAGTTTCACGTGTTGTCAATGATGCATGGAGAGAGATTGGAGATGACTGTGAACCACGTTCACTGAAGGGTTCCGAGCCACTTCCCAATCTCACAGACTGATTTCACCGTTTATTCTTCATAGAATAAATACAGAGACATTAAAAGCATGTAAGTCATAGGAAAAGCAACGATTGGTGACTTACCGGCTTGCGTTTCCAATGCCCCTGCATTCAGGTGAAAGACTAAAACAGGTGTGTTTGTTACTTCTTGGTTCACGGGTTGCTATGAAAAAAAAACAAAGTTAAGAAATTAGCTTAATGTGCACCTTTCATATAGAAAATGTGTGACTAGGTGCACACATGATATTATCCACTGTATGAATAATATACGTCAGTCTACAGTTAATGACTGTTAATCTGCATTTAAAAAAACCCACGCAGCCTGAAAATAAGCACAATTTAATTAAAGTTGAATAGAGGGATGCGAGGCTGAGGCTGTGGTGTAATTGAACATGACAAAACAATGTTCTGCTGTCGTGTTAGCTGCACTAAATGCATACAGACACCAAGTCTGGAGTCTTTGATGTCAGGCTTTCTTTTTTGACTGTTATGTAACGGCTTTGACAGCGTGGCATTTTAAACGAGTCCAGGAAGAAGCCCTCGAATCCAATTCTTGCTCATACAAGTAGGCATGGGATTTGTTACTATATTCCAGTATATACCAGGGCTGTCCAGCAGATCTCTTTTGAACCGCGCACGGCTCATTGCCCTCCTCAATACATCTCTGCTCATTAACAGATGAAGCATCCCGTTTAGGATGTGGATGGGTTTGACAAGAATACAGGAAGCATGGTGTTGTTCAGTAGAAGGCACAGTTAAAATGCAAGAAATGAACAGAACTGAAGCAGTGTTTTTGTTTAACCTAGTTGTAGTAAAACAAACCTGATTACACTTTGCATTAAGAGTCTCTACTTACTGTGTATTTACATAGCAGTTACTTAGTAACTGCATGTGTTCTAACACATCATTACAATGTTATTATGCACAGTGTTTTGCACTGTATATGTAAGTACACAATTGTATCAGAAAATGGTCAGGGTTAGTATTAGGGTTATATCATGTAAAAACTAACTATGCAAACTAACACTGTAATTATGTGTAAGTACACATGTATTTACTAAGTAACTACTATATAAATACACAATAATTAGGTTCATCTCTAAGAACCCCCTGGTTGTCGGCTTGGGTCCTTATCCCTACAAGGCTGGACGGCTGTGCCTTAGTCAGTTCATACTTTGATGGTCACAGAGGGGGGTCCTTAGTGTGCCATGTATCCCTAAAGGGGAAATAGCCAATCCAACACAATTTTACTGCACCTCCCTCAGCCCGTTCCTCATCTAAGATGACTGGAAAGTGTATGGTCCTTGATTTTAATCTCAAATCATCCTGACACAGATACCCTCACATATCCCCCAAGAAAGTGAAAAGATTATGTATGCATGTTAATTTGAACTGCGCTTCATTTACATTTAAATGAAGTAGTGTCTGAGTGAGATCTAACTCGAATTAGCCTTGCTGCCACCTCTGACAGCAGAAGAAGCGATGGTCGTCTTTTAGCCTGACACTGGAAAACTGGTTAAACCAAACTCAAGAGCCTTCTGAAAATATCACAAAGAATATTGATAGTGCTTTATCACCCCACCATTAGCCTGTTGGTCCTTTATAAGAAGGTCTGGGACAATGTTTAATTAAAAGCTCATTACCATGAACTAACTCTTAGCATGAGGTGGGCGTGATTTTGTATTTTTCCAGCATGTTAATTACAACCGTGTTATTTCATTTGGGGGCTGCTGATCTTTTCTGAACCCTTCATCTCAGCAATAGCTCTGTACTAATGAAATGCAACACTCCAGGCATTTTAAAACCTTCCTTAAGCCTGACTCCTCCAATCCCATCTCTGTCACAGTTGTTTAAATAGTCCCAGAGAGGCTGTGGACTGACTGGTATTCTCACTCAAAACGGGTAAAAATGAAATTGACTGCTTAATGAAAGTGTAGCAGATGCACTTCCAAAAGAAACCACTTGAAAGCATTCAAATACTGCAGCGTGAAACATTCCAAATGTCACCTCAAACAAGTTGCTGCATAAGTGACCCAAAAGGTGGCATGTGCTTGATGGGCTGAATGTACATGAGGTCGAAGTGATCAGAATGTAATAACATCAGTCTGTGTACACCGTGTTCATTTTACCCTGTTATTATTATTATTATTATTATTATTATTATTTATTATTATTATTATTATTATTATTATTATTAATTCAACAAGGGTCTTTCCAAGCTCCAGTCTTCTGTCCTCTTGTGCTTTAAAGCTCTCTTATCTCACAGAGTGCCAAGGGCATATCATTGGCTATTCTAAAATAGAATTTGCTCTAAAATTGGCAGGGCTGCAAAAACAGGCAGATGTGGGGGAAAGAAACTGCAGCAGAATAAACAAATAAATCCCAGAAGAGACTGTGACAGCAATATTGTATGGGTGTGCGCATCAAACAAGAACTGACAAGAATCTCACGTCTTGGCTGCAGTGCCTTACGTAACACATTCTCAAAATCTCCAGCTCTGTTCTGTGGATCTGCAGACTACTGCAAATAGAAGCTTAAAGACAGGCCAGCTATTAACCCTTGGCAACTACAACATTGAAAAAGCTTTGCTAATCAAGTTAAGTAGCACCATTTGCAATGCGAAAGTTCCATTTGAATTAGTGTAGAATATTCTGCTCTTCCTACTAATCAGTTTGTAGAGGTCTGGTCTTAGCAAACAGTTGTGATGCCTACTGTAATATAATGAAGTCTCCTTCATATTGTATGTATATTTTAGTTTCCATACTGATGCTTTGCAATGCAGTGTAATATGTATATATTTCCCTTCAGGTGTTCAGAATAGTAAGAGTGAGCTCAACCTTCATCCAAACCATAAAATGCAACAGCAGGCTTTCTTTTAATAATAATTCTGAAACATTCAATTCAATACAAAGAGTCAGAGAGAGAGAGAGAGAGAGAGAGAGAGAGAGAGAGAGAGAGAGAGAGAGAGAGAGAGAGAGAGAGAGAGAGAGAGAGAGAGAGAGAGAGAGAGAGAGAGAGAGAGAAACTGCTTATATCCGAAGAAACTGAAGAAGCCCAAATTGTAAAACTCATCCCAGCATGAAGTTGGATGAAGACTGAAAAGGGTCTGGAAAGTGAACTGCATTGCATTGAACGGCGAGCTCTTGAGTTAGAATGCTGCAGGGCAGACAAGTGATTGCTGTTATGGATAAGAATCCCCTGAAAGAATGCACTGTTGTGGTTTCTAAGACTGCCTGAACACTGCTGCATTTACAGTTTGCAAAGCAGTACTGACTTTTCAAATGGTAACAGATAGTACTTTGAGGCTTTTGTAATTTAATGATAACAATATGGTGACTTGAGGTGGATAATGACTTTGGTTTGGCTGCCATATGAGCTTACAGTGTACACTCGGGGCAAAAAGTAATTACACAACTTACATGCTTTGGAAAATATGAGGAGCATGACCTTATTTTATGGCACCAGTCCTGTGCTTTCCCTTTGCTGATGCTTTTGGGGATGTAGCTCATTCAAGGCGAATAGTAGAGTAAGTTACAGATAAACTAAGTAACTACTCGTTATCTATTCCATAGAGCACAACAGTGTTTCAAACCTCTTTGCTGTTCCAGTTTAGTCCTGTTATTTTAAACTTATTAAGCTCAGCTTGGTCAATGATAGGACAGTTAGAATCCAGGTAACCCCTCTGTACACAGAAATCAGCAATCTCAGGTCTATGGTGAGCATCCCATTAACATTCATACTGTGGTCAGGCTAAATTGGTAAATTGCTTGCCAAATTGAACCTGGCCACTTGTACTAAAGAACTGCACTGACTGCTAGGGTCAGCTCAGCCAGCAACCCTACAGGAAGTATTGAAGCATGTTGGCTCAGCAGTGAGTTCAGTGCCTTTCAATGAGTGCGTGGATCAGATACAAGATAAAAGGAACCCTGAGCGATGTGGGGGAAATAAGGAATTCAAATAAAAAAGATAAAAAAGTGATCCATCCACAACTTCAGGAACACTTTTTAAGAATTAAAAATGCCTTCAAAAAAGAAAAAAAAAAAAATTCACACAAAACACAGGCACAGCTGCAGCAGCAGCATTCATTATAGTTCTTTCTACCTTGCTATCTGCATGAGTGAATCCATACTGTTTAATTCAACCCTTCGCTCCCATGTGACAGAGCTGGGGTGCTGTCCTCTACAGAGCAGAGATTCAGTTTGATCTGCAGTATTGGGAGAGTGACGCTTTAGAGACAGATCAGGCCCCATGTCAATAATATCTTGGGCATGGGAACCAGCTGTAAACTGAAAAGGTCTTCATATTCAGGTCACATACTGTACTGCCTGGCTGACAAGCAGAACAGAGTTCTGAACAGTGTCTTTGGAAGTCAGCGGATATAGATGTACTGAACATTTGCTATAAATGATTACATATCTAATGTACATTTGCCATTAGGTATTTACAGTTGTGTAAAAGTGATGCCTTATGTATTTAATTCCTTACCTCTTTAGTATCTGATTATGTGAGTTTTGTGTGGTCCTGCCTAGTTCATTTATTTGCCATACTGGCAAACTTTTCCAGCAAAGATTGCTTCTGAAAAGACTCCTTGTGCATGGTTTTTCTGAATGTGCATACTGTATAAGTCATCCAGCCTTCAATGCACAATGCTTCACCTATGGCTTCTGCACACAGAGCAAGGCTAATACTGTATGTCTCCTCGCTTTGGAAAACCAACCTTGAGGAGTTTAATACAATGCACACTTCCCTGTCAATTAGGTTTGATTGCACATAGTCATTCACTGTCAGTGTGGGTAAATATCTATGGCACATCACTGGAACACCCCAGTTCAGGGTCGTTACTTCCATAGGCCGGGGTATTGATTTTTTTTTTCATTAGCTTTTGTGTCTGTTGAAGATTAGGCAGGCTCACGGTCAGTTTTATGGGTGCTAATGAATCAGATTATTAGATGGTTTAAAACACCTAATGAGACTAGCTCATTTATTTATTTTAAAATCAATTTTGTATTGTATTTTAATAGGACCTTGCATGGGTATGTTAAACTCTGCAGTGATTCTTGGTGTACAAAAAAAAACAACTATTTGACTTACCTGTACAAGCTATTTATTAGATGAAGGGGTGTTATTTAATTATAAACTGCTGTCTTGCATTAAAAAGCCCCCGTGCCCCACTCCACGCCCTCTGCTGGTTAAGTGAGTCAGTGTTGCACACTCTCTATACTGTAGCTCGCATCCCACAAAGCAAGCTATGTGTGCTTTAGTAGCCACTGAGCTTCAGGGCATAGCTATATCTTATTCTGGTAAAGTTGTAGATTTCCTTTGAAGGTGCTGAGCAATTAAATATTTGTAGGTGCAAAATGTCCCTTCCACATGTAGATCATGAAGCATACGGCAGCCCGTAAAAGCAAGTGCCAAGATTTAAAATGCCAAGCCAGAGTCCTCGTTTCTGTGCTAACAAGAAGTTAGCTGTGGCCTTGGTGACAGCTATTAACGTGAGTTTCAATGTATTCAACCCGATCTGCCAGAACAGCCTCCCTAGTGAATGTCTATCAGCACACACACAGACGCACACACACACGTCCACACACACACACACACACACACAGGCACACACACACACACACACACACACACACACACACACCGCACACACACACACACACACACACACACACGCACACACACACAGGTCCACACACACAGACGCACACACACACAGGTCCACACACACAGACACACACACACACACACACACACACACACACACACACACACACACACACACACACACACACACACACACACACACACACACACACACACACACACACACGCACACACACACACAGGTCCACACACACACACGCACACACACACAGGTCCACACACTCAGATGCACACACACGCGCAATTGACCAAGCGTATAATGTTTTTTAATTCTTGAATTTTTTTCTCAGCACATTTTTCAAAAGGTGAACATGCCATGTTAAAATTTTAATATAGCTTGAGAGTGCATTGCAGACCTTGAATTATAGAATGTTTTTTTTTGTTTTGTTTTGTTTTGTAAAATGATCAGGAGGGTAATACAACATCTAAGTAGAAAG